>NW_005187411.1:4792742-4795694 GCF_000239375.1 Pundamilia nyererei
CCGGTCCAAAGTAATAATTCTACCAGATGACAGTCGTTTACTCGCACACAGAGCTCAGTATGGATAATAATTTCAATCTTGTCACTCTTAAAAAAGATTAAATAATCACATATTTTCTCATTTATGACAACAGAGGCCATCTTCAGTGTACAGTAAGTGGACTGTCTAATTACAATTGAATGTAGTTAGACAGTCTAATACCAGTGACGACCATAAACCACACAATCTATTCCCAGCATGGATTTTACACATAACCTGTAACCAATGCAGGCAATGCGATTGCAAAGACAAACTTTATATAACTGTTTATAAGTTTTGCTTAACATTTAAGTAGATATCAAATGTGCTGTTCCACAGTATTGCACATTTAAATTACCCACTGCTTCTTCTGAAATAAACAGAAACATATGCTGACTGCATATGCTCCACACTGCTTTATTTAGACTGTTCTATAGCGACACGACAACAAGAGTGTTTTTGTGAAAAAGACACATGGGTAAATTGCAACTGTTATACAAAACAAGACTTGGGAAGAGGAAAAGTAAAGAGTAAAAGTGTTCAGAGCACAGATGCACCCGCTCTCTTGCTATCTCCTGTGCTTGTGGGTATACTGCCGATCCAGCTATTCTTGTTGGTTTGTTAATTGTTTGTCACCCACCAGGTGCCATCTGTCTGTAGTCCCACAGTCCCCGAGCCATGTGGGCCGGCCTGCCTGGCGCCTGCCAACGTCACTGACCTGCAGCAACCGTCCACACCTCCGTCACACACCTCCTGATCCGTCTGGGATAAATAGCTTCTCCCTCAACTTCTGTGCCGCCATCACGGCTTCCCAATCTGTCCTGTGTTAGAAGTAGAAGAGGGAGGGGGGTGACAGGAAGAGACAGGGAGGGAGGGAGGGAAAGAGAGACACAAATAAGAGGAAGGAATGGGTAAATGGATAGAGAAATGCATAGTGTGAGAATGAACAAGACACAGAGATAGATGTGCGCAAAGATAAAATGGCCTGTTTGTGCTTCCTGATCTGTGTCATTTTGCAGAAAACACAGTTCAAACATCACAGGCTGCTACAATAACTCTGCAACAACTGTCGCATTTGTGTCTACAAGCCTTGCATACTGTGGGTGCCAGATCAACAATCAAATTCTGATTTCATTATAGCATTATTTTGCACAGCACTGACTGCACCTCTCTACTTTAGGAGACACACCAACAGGCAAGGGAGGTCACCTTCACCTGGGCCTGATGTTGGGGCAGCTGCTTGTTGAAAAATGAGATCAGCTGCTTGCTCACCGGGATATATACTGCAGTCTGGAAGTACCCAGGGTCTAGTGTACCAGGTAGCATACGGTGGGCCCCGTACAATAAAGACAGGGTGAACAGCCCCCTCTCTCCCAGCCTGTCTGCCTGCCTGCCTGCCATCCTGGGGCATGTTGGGTCACCTTGACAACTGGGCCCAGTGAGGGGAGCTGCACCCCACTTCAGGGCAAAGAAGAAGGCAGTATGGGTAATGAGGCGTTGCCATGCAAGTGGAACAGCTTTTGAATAACCCCATCCGCACACAGATACACATACACACTATTCTATTTGTGTTTACAGGAGGAACAACAGCTTGTAGAAGAAACCTCTGCGGAGTTGTTGGTCCAGGAAGAAAGAGATTCATGGGCATCATGGTGGAGGTCAGCTAGTCAGGAGAGAGTTCATGCACAGATAACTTCAATAAAGCATCTAAACGTGATATATGACGTATATGTGATGCATGAAAAAGGATTAGCGGGAGTGCTTTGCTATTATGTAGAAACACCGGCAGGATGTGAACCTATTGTTGTGTCAAAACTCCCTCATCATAATGAAATACTTGTAAAGGTTATAGTGTTTCTCTTCTTTCCAAACTGAAATTTATGTTTTGTGGACTCACTAGATTCAGCTCAGAAAACTGTAAATCCAGGCCAACGTAATGTTTATTTTAAAGGAGGAGGAAACACTGGATTTTCCTACCCAAGCAAAGCTAGTTATAATGATTGTCAGAGGTGAGGTTTAATCATTCTACATCTTGGTCTCATAAATTTGGGGAAGGTACAGTATTCCCTCATGTTGACTCAACGTTAAACATTCACTAATAGCCTCAAAAACTGTGCAGTGTCCCATGAAGCCAATGGAATCCTGTGAACGGCAGAACAAGACCCAGTGGGACTTTCTGATCACCTCTACACACAGAGACTCACAGTCAGTGTAAGGTACATTTATAATCACCACCACAGATGTACTAATTGTTACTGAATGCAGCGGGCATGCTCTAACGGTATAGCTAGTACATATCTAGTTTCTTTGGCAGGAGAGCCAATGAGACAAAGACAAACTAGTTCATGAAACAGCATGAAGTAACATATTGCTGACCACCAGCTGCATTTGTTTGAATGGAATAAGCCTGCAATCCATGTATTAAAGCAACATACTACAAAGTAGTTGGAGTGTATATGCTTCAATCCAAAGTATGAACACTGCATATGGGTCATCAAATGTGTTTTTATTTATTTAATTGTTCTTCATGCTCACATGCTTATAGTCCTTGAGTGGTGAATATATTAACACGAAGCGACTTGTGAACTTTAGTTTCTTATCTCCTTGCAAAAAACAAAAAAGATTCCACTTCATTATTCAGCCATTCCTTCTGTTTGCAATTGGAAAAAACCCTTTCCCAGTATAAATTGCTAAAACTCTTGGAAACCGCATAGAAATTCCACAAATGCATGCACTATATCGTATTAAGCTGTAAAGCCATATTGCAGAAAAATGGACCGCAGAAGGAGTTCATTTCTTTTACAGGTTTGTAAAGATGATGTATGATAGCAGGATGAGTGTTCTTTTTCCTCTTAATACAATATACACACACACACACACACACACACACACACACACACACACACACACACACACACACACACACACACACAT
>NW_005187411.1:4795871-4853391 GCF_000239375.1 Pundamilia nyererei
ACCAGCACTGGGGCCTCACTAAGGTTCAACATTTAGCTCTCGCTGGAGCAGAAAAGACGACATGACCGGCAATGATGTCACCAGAAAAGGTGGCTTGACTGAATGCTAGCTATGGTTCACCTGGAACTAACAGGGGGAATTAGTTCCCATCGATGAGAAACACCCCAAAACAGAAACATGACTTATTTGAATATACGCCTCAATATAAGGAAAAAATTTGATTTACATATAAAACCATGTAATTTCTAAATCATCCCATCGACGAACCATCTATGAAGTCCATCTCTTGGACTTCATTCAAACTAAGAAAACTCTCAGTCTAAGCATTACTTTTCTGTTCAGCAGCAGCATTTCTATGATCCAAAAGAAAGGGAGTGGAAGTGTAGCAACAATGACGAGTGAAACTGAACCACAGCTCCCAAACCAAACCACAGCTTCCTGACTTTTGCTGCACCCATCACATTAGACTTCAGTTGCCAAAGAAAATCTGATTTACTTTGACACAACATATTAATCACCCCCCGAAGGGGAATTACAATATTATTAACCGCTGGAAAAAAAACCTGATGAGAAAATGAGTTGATAAGATACAGATGAACGTTATTAGGACCATCGCGGATTTGACGCTCTTGGCTTCTGTCTTTCGGTTTGAAGACACAACAGTTTTGACTATACTGTAAAAACAATAAAATCAAATCATAGTCACTTTCTGTCACTGCACATTCGCAGAGAGTTAAGCGTTGCCATCATTTCTGTGCTTTTTAATGAGCTCTGGGGACATTACAGGCAGTTTATAAGCTGCAATCGTGATCCTCTGTGTCTAATCACAGCAACGATGGTTTAAACATCAGGAAATCATTTACATTGCTCTGGCTCAAGGGGAGTTTCAAAGTATCCAAGTAAAATTATGATAACAGAAGACTACTTACACACTCGAGTGTGCACACGGACTGTTTTACAGACCAGACTAGCTTGCGTCTGTAAGATATAACTCAAAATGTGGTGTCTAAATACTTTACAGGGAACTGAATAGATTAATGGATTAAGAAAAGACAACCATTTAATTGCATTTTAAAGCTTCTGCAGTAAAACAGGGTATGTAGCCATTTTAATCTAATGACTTCATCATTCAAAACAAAAGCCTTGTAATTAATTTGTAACTCTATAATTGACTTGTAATGAATTTATAAAACTTTTCATCCCTCTTAAAAAAGAAAAAAAAAACTTCAAATGGGAACAAACAATCAATCATCTCAATGTCTGTTGCAATACTAATGAACCGCAACGGATTCCTGTCAAAGAAATGAAGGCCAACATGTTTCAATAAGGACGCTTGTTTCTTCTTCCCATAAATATGTTATCCTCGGTTATGCCAGTGCTGGAAAGCGTCCAACTCAAGCCATGAGACAACATATTTTGTGTGGGCTAGCTAATAATGTTTGCCCCCACTGCTTCTATCTGTCCCTGCCCTAAGAAAAAGAAAAAAAACCACTCTAAGAGTAGGAGGATTTCATGTACGTTAACGGGAAACTTTCATTTTGTAATGGAAGAATGGAGTCATGGTGTAGAGTAAAAATAAAAACTGCAAAAAGAGAGAGCTTAAGCCAGCCTAGTTCACAGTGGGACAAAGAATTTCGCTCACTGACCCTTTTAATGGAAACCGACACTGAACATTCAGCTGGGGGAACAAATACACAAAACGGCAGAGCTGCTATTTTTCTTTTTCCACTCCGTTTTGCTTTTTTTAACCACCTAACACTCCCCGATGGCGCACTGTCCTAAAACTGACCAGCCTTGAAATATGACGAGTTTAATAGGTCCTACATCACCGCTGAGCACGATTGAGTTACAAGAGTAACAACTGGTCTTTCCCAGACTGCAGCAGAGCACCAGAGCCCACGGAGGAGCAGTGTGAACATAACCCCTTGTCAAAAGGGTTCAAAGCCAGGAGGAGACAGAAGTCTGAAGGAATGGAAAAAGTGGAATAAAGGGGGAAAAAGCTCCTTAAAGGAAGTAGACTTTCAGGTGGGTAGGGATTCAGCATAGCTGCTCTGATGACAGGTAAGGATAAGAAGAGTAGTCGCTCGTCACAATATTGCAGCGCTGGCGGGTGGGTGGGCCACGAGGGGAGGTAAAAAAAGAGAAAGCAAGCCGGGGGGGTGTGCAGGAGGCAGGGCAGCCTTACCGGCGCTGTCACCAGCCCCTGCGTGTTTGGATAAGACCCATCGAACATGTGGGGGAATCAGCATGAGGCATCACACCTGGAGGAAAAGACAACTAAATCCAACCCCCAGTGCAGCAGGCCCTGGCTCCACCAAGTCTAGCCAGCATCTGGAATGGATATCTGGAGATGCAGTCGAATTCACAGCCTCTTCCACGTGCGCTTCTCACTCTACCACTGTTTTTCTTTTTTTTAAATGTACAGTGTAGGTTGTGGAGACTCACAGAGGAATTGTGTTTATAAATAAATGCTTTTTCTCGAACTTGGTGTTATCCCATCTGCTTGGCAGTAACGGTATTGTGTTGTCAGTAAACTATAATACACTTTTTTTTTCTTATAATTGCTAGCTTCCCTTCACCCCCAATATGCTTCCACTTGACTCCTCTTGGCTTTAGCAAGTGTACAGATGCCAGCAGTTTTTGGTTACAGTAGCCTCATTCTTCTTTTGCCATCTTTTAGCATGTTTCAAAGGAACAATGTGATCCACTCACAGTCAAAAACAGAACTTTGTATATACCCAAGCATATCTTTTGATGTTTCCGGGGTAACGACGTGCTTTCCTGGACTACAAGTTTAAACTGTTAGTGCCTGACAATAGATGAGAAGCCACCACCGCTGCCCACGACCTGCACGACGCACCACAGTGGCTGTGTTTTATGGATGTTTGTGTGTATGTGTTTGCATATGCTGTTTGTCACGGGCCAACCGTCCATGTTGTGACTGGAAGAATCCCGGGCACAATGTTTGTTTACACGGAACCGCTCACTCACCCAAATAATCAGCCGCTGTGGGCCTTTCTAATCCCTACACAAAGTCAATGGAGCCAGGTTGAGCTGGCGACAGGCGAGATAAGATACTCAAACACAGCCTCTTGATCTACGAGCCGCGGCCTCTCCTTCCCACACCCTCTGTCCCCCCTTTGTTTCCTCTATTGCAATTCCCAACGTGACACGGATTTGAAGCTCACGGGATGCATTCAGAAAGCGGGCCCGCTTGGCTTCACTGTGTCGCCTCCCTCTACCTAGCTGGTCAGCTGAATTTTTGTTTTGGGATTTTTCTTTTTGTTTTCATCCTTTTTGCACGTTCTCGCAGCGCAACGTACAAGTCAAAGCAAGCTGCCGTGGTCTGAAGAAACACCCACTCGCTTGCAAAGGAATGCATATCTGAATTAGTGTATTGTTATGGTTTTGGCTACGTCGGTACTCACTTTGCAACTCCCGGTGTGCGAGTGTGATTCTGCATGCGTGCTCGTGTATACACTGATAGAAGTATGTGGCGAAACATTCATTAACATTCCATTCATGACCTCGGTATTATGTCCACAGTGACAGAGAGCATATATTTGCCTTTCACACCTCTTGCATCGGATGAGGGGAAATGATAGAGCGTTATGTGTGTCAGTGTGTGTGTGTGAATGAGATAGAGGGACAGAACGAGGGAGAGAGCAGCAGGGGGACGGATAAAACACAGCTCGCTGATACAACATAATCTATCTGGAACCATGTCTCAATATCACAATATTTCACACATTTACGTATCACAAATGTGGCAGTGGCAGCCTTCTCCTCAGATCAGTGGAGTTATTTCTGCCTTGTGTGCTGGATGCTGCAGGGCCGAGATACAGTTTGCAACGGCACAGATGGGAGAGGCTATAGCATCGGTACCACAGTATCACATGCAAAAATGTTTGGTATGTTTTAACACAGATAAAGCTGACATATTCCGAGGCGTTTCGCAGACAATACCCATGAAGGAACAATCTCCCATCTGGCAGTGCAGTCTCTCTAAAATCCTCTCTGTCATGCTCAATGAGAACTGGAGAGACAAAACATTCTCTGTCTGTATATCAGTCCTTATCAAGGCTGTACTTTGGGCCTTGTTGGATATCAGCAAAACATCACCCCGCAGGGTTAGGGCCTTTTAAAAAAGGAAAACCCTGCACTTTATGTAGTAGCTCCAAATTTATAAACATCTCTTCACGGTTTGACGCTATACAGAAGCAGTTTATGTATTCGTCCCGAGGGTATAAGTATGGGATTGGATAGCAGCATAGTGGACAAACTTCTTAGCTCTGGAACCACATGTACAATTTCCCGGTTAGGATCAAATCGATCAGCTTTACACTGTGTCCTCTTCCCTTCCCACGCCTCAGTAAAGAAGGATTACTTTCTGAGGCTGGGTTACCCGCCACCCTTAGGAGAGGAATGCCAATGAAGTCACTGCTGTACTGCTTCTCTCCACATGATGGTGCAGAGGACAACTCTCCCCCCCTGACGGCATGAAAGCTCACATTCATCTTTAGGTCGTTACATATGTAGATCCGTGCACACAGACGCACGTGCTGAAACACGGACGATGTATTGAGAGGGATTATTTTGAACTACATCAACAAACAATCTGAAATACTTATTTTCATGTATATAAATTGAATTCATTACGTTTGCGCTGTTTGCACTGAAGAGATGCGAATTTGTGTAATGGCTTAAGTTGAGTGGGCATTTTTAATTAGTTTTTTTTTTTCATTTAAAGCTGCGTCCTCTTTCATCTCCTGCTGTATGAGGTTACTGTCTTTTAGTCAGGGAACAAAGAGCCGTACCACTCAATATGACACACAATCTGTGTCTTTGCATGCGTGCGTCTGTGTCCTTCCTGTCTCAGTGTTGTCACACCTGTACCCTCTGTCATGATGTTATCAGACCCTAAACACCTGCTCCACAGTCTAAGGTCACCAGCTACATAAAGTAAAAACTGCCTCCCTGGCACAGTGAGACGGGCATCTGAAAATACATTCTTTTTGTGTGTAAATAAAAAGAGGCGTGCTTCTGT
Organism: Pundamilia nyererei; assembly: GCF_000239375.1. Lineage (NCBI taxonomy): Eukaryota > Metazoa > Chordata > Actinopteri > Cichliformes > Cichlidae > Pundamilia > Pundamilia nyererei. Next base: position 4,800,919 of record NW_005187411.1, read on the forward strand.
TCTATAGTTATTTATATGCAGCTCGTGTCACCCAGCACATCAGTCACAGGTGTCATATAATCCAGAGGATGACCTTAATAGTGGGAGATGGGGATGAAGAGAAGCAGAGTAAGGACACATGCAGGGACACATTCTTGTGATGTACACAGACTTTGCGCTCTACAGTACCTGCTTTGCTTTTAGGAAAGCGCTATACAATATAAATTTCTCACTATGTGTTTAGATATTAAGTTCCCATCTTTAGCAACGTAACTAGTAAAGCAAAGTAAAAGGGTACTTTGATCTCACAGTTTTTAAGTAGATATATGATTATTTTGAGCTCCACGGTTTTAAAATATTATTAGTATTGGATGCTATTCTCTTCACAATTAAAAAAACAAACAACTTTAATTCTACTAAGCATTGACACAGCACAATTGCTTATAATCTCTTTACACATAGAAAAACAGCTTGCAAAAGTTAGTGGAAATGTGAGGATCTGCTTAGCTACATTTAGCATTAGCGTTAGCAGGAATTGTAGCTTCTCTTTTAAAGCAGCAAATTGAGAAAGATTTTAATTTGACATACAAAAATTGTAACAATTCAGAAAAATCTCTGTGCTCCAAATCACTGTCTTCACATGCACTGTGATAGGTGGACAGACTGTGGCAACAGTGGGAAGGATTTTGAAGGTCAGAAAAAATAAAATACATGAAAAACAATTTACGTTTTACCTTCTCCTGAAAACTGTTTGGTAAATTCTGAGGTATTTTTATGTATTTGCAAGGTAGTCTGGATATGGTGTGTAAATATCAACCTCACAAGTTAAACAAGTGTGAATTGTTTAAAGCAGTTTCACCAGCACTGCTAATAAGTGCATGACTTAGAAATTTTGCGTTTTGCTTCTATATGGCACCACAGTGGACTTTATCAAACAATCATGATGTCACTGAAGGGCACACTTTCGTTTTTTTTATATAATGCGCCCCATTTTCAGAGGCTGAAAAGTAACAGGACAATTGAATCCCTTTCATGGCGAGATGAGGTCCATTCTTTTGCTATTTTAATATGATTCGCATCCCCCAATGAAAAAGACCTAACTATTTTTCAAGAACGGACATGTCTAAGTGCCAGAGCCACGTATCAGCCTGATGACTTGCAGTACAGTAAAAAGGAGCTACTTCAACTACGTCCAAAAGTTCCTTGCAAAATACTCAGGAAAAGTGTTCCAGGTAAATCTGGAAACAATCTGGCTTCAAAGGAGGAGATGCAAACAGATGTGTGACCAAAATGTAAAAAAATGACTCCATTGATTGTCGCTGGAGCACTTGCTAGCTGCGCTCACTAGCTGCACTTGCTAGCTGCACTCCATATTACAGAAAGCGCAAAGGGTGAATGGAAATGAATGATGCAGTCACACAGTGAAAAGGCAAAACTTAAAAGAGCAGGTTAAAAAGCTCAACCCAAGATAGAACAGGTAGAAATGTTGTGCTGGTTTCTCACCTTTCTCACTCACTATGTGTTAATAGACCTCTCTGCATTGAATTATGCTTGTTATCAATCTCTGGCTCTCTTCCACAGCATGTTTTTTGTCCCGTGTTTCTTCTCTCACTTCAAATGGTCGCGGCAGATGGCCCCGCCCCTCCCTGAGCCTGGTTCTGCTGCAGGTTTCTTCCTGTTAAAAGGCAGTTTTTCCTTCCCACAGTCGCCAAAGTGCTTGCTCATAGGGGTCATATGATTGTTAGCTTTTTCCAATGTATCTGTTATTGTAGGGTCAACCTTACAATATAAAGCGCCTTGAGGCGACTTTGTTGTGAATTGGCGCTATATAAATAAAATTGAATTGAATGTTACATGGTTATGTCATTTTAGTTATTGTTAAACTAATCAATTATTTGACACTTTTTAAATTCCCAGGAAAAACACTACCTCAGCTACTTTTGACCTTACATTTCACATGCACTGTATCACTGGATATACTGCTATGTTACTACTATTACATTATAATCCTGCTGTTAGCACCTTTTTTCAGTAATTTAACACTTACAATTAGGCAGTGTGTCTTCAATGACAATAACTACTTGGAAAAGAATGGAAGGTGCTCTTTATTTACTTGTGCTTACAACTGCTGCTGCCTGCAAGCATCAATAGCACAATGTTCAGTAGTTGCTTAAATTCTCATTGTACATTTTGTTGAAATATTGTGGACTATACTCAAACTAAAGGTCTTAGCAAGTTCCTAGAAAATACTGAGATACATATTGTATATTACCATTCAGCTTTTACGCAAATACTTAAACTTAAAAGAAATTAACAGTACATTAGAACATGTAAAACCGGATTTAGGCAGCAACATTCATTATGAGGTACTTTGTGTTTAATTTTTCAAAGAAAACCAGGTTTGCTGTCCTCATAATTGGAATTTTCTATTTTGAAGAGCGGTCCTGTCCAACTAAAGACAGGCTTATATCCAGTTTATCTGAGTCACTTTCTGCATTTTTTATATTCCAAGCCGCCTACTTTTGATCAGAACTGTCCTTCATTATGTTCTAGTTTGTTTCATTTCAGACATGGCGAGTGATAGCAAGACTCCACAGTGTAAAGCTGTGCACACTCTTCAAGTCACTATTATAGACTTAAGTTCACATTGAAACTCTCACTGAATGTGAAAAATGAAAGCTTACTTTGGAATAAAAACTTTAATTTCATGTAACACAAACAAACAATAGAGCAGTGTCACTGACTGTTTTTCAACAAGCATTTTGCCATAAGCTGTATTTACTTTTCATTAAATTAATTGGTTATTAATAAACTAGGCAGGACACAGAATAATATCCTCCAGGTTGTAAAGCAAACTGTATTAAAAAAAAATGGTGTGAAACAGGTTCTTAACAAGGCTGCAGGACATCACCGCAATGGCTGGATTACTGTGTGTAGATAGTGTGGGAAAAAATTGCATTACACTGCTGTGCCTGTTGGTGCTTTTGCTCAGAAATACTTCCATTTCCAATCCTTAATGACAAACAAGAAAGCTTTTCTGATTGAAAACAATTCCAGCACTTCAAGCCATAACAAAAATCATGACAAGAGCATTTTCACCAAAAGGAAGACATTTCACGCACTGGGAGCCTTTTGTGATATTTTCTCTCCCTCCCTCTTACCCTTCTTCTCTCTCTCTGTCTCTTTCCTTTGTGTGCGTAAATCATCTCTTCCCTGCGGCCTGTCTGTGATCATGTTGATGGGAAACAAAGAAATCATCTTGAATGGCACATTAATTTCCTCCCTTCTCCCCCTGCCCTCTGCCTAATGAAATCCCCTCTGCCACGGGGCCTGAGGAGCCACACTGGCAAGCCGTCACCAGCCAGTAAATATGTTTACCTTGGAGCACTACGCTAATGGACTGTTTACTAGGGGGAGGAAGCAAGGGGTGTTACAGCGACCATGCACGCTGGGTGTGGGGTTGTGTGTTCCTCAGACCAAATGACAGCTCCTTTGCTTCCCCCATCTCCTAAAACTAACAAACCTAATCTAGAGTGTCACCAACAAGGTGTTCAGATGGAAAGCCAAAATGCATCATCTTTAGCTAGCGTAACCACACTTTTTAACATCTAGTGCTTTGTGAGTCTCCGTGTGTGATAGCTGCTCTGTTCCTTGATTCTGGATTAAGAATATAGAGAAAATGCATCACAGACATGTCTCTTGATCTTTCTGCAAATTAGAATTATTGTATACATGAAATTGCTGCTTAGAGGATTCTCCAAAACAATTGTCTTGAGGAAGCTCAACGACATAACCGAGAGACACGACCAGCTGTGATCTTGTGTCTGTAATCTCTGTTGAACTGATGCTGAATTGCATGAATGTCACTAGCCAACCTTGTTCTTGCAACTTTCACAGAACGTAACCCTGTGTGCTGATTCAGGCTCGAAGTACACATGTCCTGATGGTATCAGAGTGCCTTGAGGATACTACTGTTGTGATTTGGCGCTACAGAAATAAAACTGAATTGAACTCAATCAGATTATCAGAATGGGCATGTGTGTTTTTAAGAGGCTCTGATAATAAAATTCCAGTATACTAGAGTGAAACCTGTTGTAAACTGACCTTCAGACAATGTCCCAAACTGACCTGAGTTTATATGTTTAATTGTCTTGTATGTGGTCACTCTTTGGCTTTGGTGGCAAATAGACTGCAACTTAAGGAAACACCAGCATATAGAAAAATGCTGCAAAAGCACACAAAACACAATTAAAGTTCAATAAAACACAAAAGAAGTTGGAAAAAAAACCTCCAATATACAACACAAGTGTTTCTGGGGACACAATAATATGACGGACTAGCTGCAGAAATGACAGAAACCAAGACATGTGAAGGATTGTACTGAGACACGCTTAAAGGATGGAGATTATCCATCAGTGTTGTGAGGGATAGAAAGATGCAGGTAATGGGAGTTTTAATCGCACGATTCAAAAAATACTCTAGATACATGTTTGCTATTAGCTCTTTACTGTTAGCTTGTCATTTCCACAGCTGGCCCGTCATATTATTGTCTCCCCAGAAACACTTCTGCTTTTTTATGTGTTTTTTTTTATTATTTCCAATGTGCTTTGTGTGCTTTTGCAGTGTCTTTCTATTTTCTGGTGTTTTCTTAAATTGCGATACATTTGACCTTTAAGGGCCACCGTATTGGCTTTATGGACTCATGCATGAGAAGTTAATAAGTTAATGAAGAGTTGGCCCAAGAAAGATGTGATTCCTCAGTAACTTTTTTTTACTGCAAACCACAGCCACAGTACAAAGTATTTTTTTTCCACTCAGAATCAGTTGAAATAAACCAGCAGTATTAAAAAAAAAACATGTACAGAAATTCATTTACATACATATAAATTAAAGGTGTGTCTTTTAAATTCATGAAATGATTTAGAACATATAAGACTCGCTCTATGTCATTTCAAAAGTGTTGTCATGTGTTGTGTTGGTCACCAACTGTCATCCAAGCATCCACACACCCTGCAGCAAACATGGAGGGCTCTTTAACCGTCAGCAGACAACTCCTGATAGACTGAGTTATGTGAAACTTGCCTTGTCTCATGTGACAAAGCCACAGAGATCCTAAAGAGACAGTGAGGTGTTAGGCTCATCATTACAGTCCTGTCCATATATAGTTGGCAATCTGGCCGTGTAATTCTGAATCTTCTGACATTGTGATGGGAATAGTGGATTCCTTATTGGCAGTAAAAGAATCCCTAAATTATAACAGAATGCATTTTTAGGATTTTTGCTTTTCTACGTCCAATACGGATTTATTTAAACCTCAAATTTGTATTTAAGGTAGTGCCGTAACTACAGCAGTGAACCCTCAGAAATACAATCTACTCAGATATATTGACAGTATTCATCCTTACACAACCTACACTCAGAGTGCACAGTACACTTAATCTGCTGGATAAATTGGCCCCCAAGCTCAGAGACAGTTTACAGGTGCAGTTGGAACTTAATATTACCTCATGAACCCGTTTACATAAATGTGCAGCGGCGTCATGTCATTTTATACATGTCAGTTAATGCGAATGCAGACTTTTTTCGTGTTTTTCTTTTTACGTAAATTAATGTTCTGAGGGCAACTGCAGCAGTTGTCTGCAAAGACGCCACCCGTCTCATCTACGGGTGTCTGGCGACTGGCAGCACTATCAGCCACTGTGTGCCTACATGTCCCCGTATCCACACATACACACACCACCGCTATCGCACAGAGAGGGCCCTGCAGCTGGTGACAGGCTGCTCCTCTCAGTCTGCTGCCAGCCTGTTCAACACACAGCTCTCTATCCAACTCTTATCTCTATTGATTTCCTCCCCTGCCTCCAAACTTAGATATGCACTCTTTAAAAAACAGGCCAACTGCAGAGTTTGGGGCCTAAGAACGCAGGACATCTTACTCCTTGGGTGGTCAGACCAAAGCGTTGACGCCATCGCTTTTAGCTATTCTAATGTTGTTTTGTAGTTTGCTCCAAAGCATTGGTGATATCTGCACCATCGGCAGGAGAGGAATAAAGGCTGGATACTGCCCGTGACTTCTATGCTAAAAGTATGAATCAAAGGAGCTGCTAAATATGCAGTCGGGGAGTTTCCAGTGATGTATGTGTTGGATTTATGTTATGTCCATATATTGACACGGTCATGAATTTCCATGTCAAATGTCGCAGCAGGATATCGCTGAAGGCTGTGATTCCTATCCTGCTTAGATAGGAGATTCAGTGTCCCCATTCACCTCTGAAACATGGTCTTACTCCTGCACCGTCCTCCAAGGTCTCCGTTTCCTCCTTATCCTTGTCTTTCTTTCATTCATTCCCTCCTCTTTCCCACTCCACTTTTTCTCCTGCCCCTCCCCCCAATACGCTCCACTCTAGCACCAGCCCCCTCCCCAATCGTTCCATCCCCACAGATACACCCTTTATGCCGGCAGACTTCATCGATTGATTTCCCCTCACTGTGACACATTTGGTGCAGCCGCATGTGGCCTATTAATTATATCCACAGCAGACTCTCGTCACGCTCCCCTTTTCCCAACAATACAACATCCCCCTGCTCACACGCAGCGCGAGCAACCAGAGATCTACTAGACAGCATCCCTGACCCTGCAGATCATTGTTTAACCACTGGATTTAAGCAGGAATCAGACAGAGATGGGAGAGGACTTAAATCTGCAGCATTTGAGTGAAGGCAAACAGACAGTGGCAGTTGAGGCGAAGTTGGGCCCATGTTGCGTGTAATCTGGCTAACATCTGTTAGCCATCGTATGTGTATGCGTGTGTACGTGTGTGTGTGGCTCCATTTAAAGTCCAGGATGGACTAAGAGCCCGAGGAGGCTCCCTGCATCCCTGCTTGCGGGCTTTTAACAGCATCGCTCCAAATGTTTCCCACTGCACAGACAGACAGAAGGACAGTGAAAAAATAAGAGGGAAGAGAGAAGATGACACAGACTCAACTAAACACAGAAACACTTAGCGTATCAGACAGCTTTTTTCCACCATTGTGCTTGTTTGTGCTTTTGCCCACTTGTGTGTGCTTCTGTGTGTGCATCTGGCAAACAATACAGTAAGCCTTCGCTGCAGGCCTCTTACAGCCTCAAAGTCCCGGGTTTTTATATTTAGCTCGTAATCACTATAATTTCCAAATTAGATACAGGCTGGCCAAGTACACATTCCTTCTGTACAATAGCCCTAAATGGTTGTTCTATCATCTCTGGAGAAAATCTCAGAAGAGAGACATTTTAAATATTAGAGTGATATTCAAAGACAATCCACAGTAATGAAAACAAGTGGAGCGCACTAAACAGCTGCTGTTGAGGATATTGTGCACGGGGAGGGGAGGGAGACGGAGATTAAGAGCAGATTACAGAGCCTTTCCCTCAAGCATCTCCATAGTCCAGATTGACAATGTGGTTGGATTGGGAGATCAACCTGGAGATTTTCATATGAAAAGATGTTTTCCATCAGAGATTAACGGCTGTTATTATTTATTAACTTTTTTTCCCCCGCTCTGTTCTCAAAGTCTCGTTAGCCTGCTGTAAGAAGAATACAGAGCATGTTAAGTAAGAGGAAGGGGAGGGGACAGAGGATGGAGGAGGACGTCGTATTTGAGTGGCATTTCTTGGCATCGCTGCAAAATACTTAGGATCGTGCTTTACATCTTACCATAAACAAAGGCTGGGGCTCATGTATTATTTATTGGCAATAATACTGAAGGGTGCCTACTTGGGACAAATATGTGAATCATGATCATCTGGAGTTTACATTTGCTCATACTGTATCTGCTGGTTTGTTTGTGCTCACTCACTCATTAAGATGCTTATTTGTTTGCTGTCCATGCAATTACACACAGGAGGATACGAATGCAAACATGTCATTGCAGTTTTTGGTTGTTTCTGCTTGATTTTCTCCTAAAGCAAATAATCTGTGTCTGCATGTTGTAATCTGTTAGAATTATATTGTTAGTTTCTCATAAAAATAGGGGGGGGACTGTATACGTATACAGTCTATTTTCTTATTTCACATATTTAGAAATATGCCAAACAGACCAATGGTTGTTAATAGTATTAACATGATATAATCTAAATTTACCACCAAAGCATTTAGAGCATCAGATAAATATATTTTTAAGGGTCTTTGTGTTTTACATTGCTCTATAATTACAGAAAACCAAACAGCAGCACACAGTAGCATTAACAGGGGCACTCCTCAATGTCATGAAGAGACAATACCGAAATAAGAAAATGAAAAATAAGGTCTCAGATCCCCCCCGGCTATTGATTTTACCCGATGTTGGTACAAATGTGTGTGTTCCATTTATAAATGTGTTGCATCTGTGCATACATGTGTGAAAGTGCACATGCCTGTGTGTGTATGGAGGCTTGTACATTAGTGGTGTGTCTTCACAAATGATCCCATGCCAAAGAGGAAAAATCCCACAGGGTAAATCAATAGATAGTGCCGGATAATGGAGGCCTGCTCAGACAGCTGTGTTCTGCCTTTCTGTGTAACTGACTGGCTGGCTAACAGGCTGGCTGAGGGACTTCAGTTAGCCCACGTAGCATCCCACACCTGCCAAGGCATAGCTTGCTATGTACTGGTCAATGGACTACACCCACTCAGAGCTCGGTTAACGAAATAATCACAATTGCAGACATACAACGGGGCATGCACATTTGCATGAGCAGAAAGGACAGACGCAATAACAAACACTAAAATGTTAAGAAATGCAAAAATTATTTTAAAACAAATCTATATACATTTAGATATAATTACATTTCACATGCACTCCCCCTCTCTTACTGGACTTTGTAATCAATGATAATAAAATTAAACCCCTTATCTCATTTTCTTAAGTGCCCCCCCACCCCCCACCCAACTTAGCTGAACAGCCAATAAGCAACTACCCCAGCCCTGATGAAAATGAACAGATTACAGTCGTGCATCAAAACACAAACACACTTTGTAGAGCCATTAAAAGTATTATTTACAAAAGATCATCTGACTGAAGCTTCCAATTAAATATCTGCTGAGAGCGTCAAGGCATAAATGATGACATACCGCTGGTGCGGTGGAAGATTTTCATGTAAGATTAAAGCTTAAAAAATTTCTTGTGTTTCAGATGAATTTTTACGTCCACAACTTTGCTTTCTTTTCCATTACCGAACAGAGTCGCTCGCTCGACTTTTCTGGAGGTTTCAAAAAAGTTTCTGATAAGAATCTGATAGAAATGCAGAAAAAATATTTGTTAATTAAAGAGCAATACAGAAAAGACAGGGTTTATACAATGCATGTACACACACGCACGCACACGTACAGTGTAAGCGCACACAAAGGGTAACGGAGCTTCTGCAGGCTTGATGTGCTGTGGCTAATGAGAAAGGACAGTGGCGCACAGTTACCATGTCTCTTCCTCTTCAGAAAAATCAGTTCATCGTTTCACATCATTATTTAAATCAACCCCCTAATTCCTAAAATATTTGCATATTTAAATCTGGCTGGCTTTTGTCTTGCCTTGGGCTGACGCAAATCGAAGTGATACAGAGGGAAATGATGAACGGATTGCTACTATGAACGCACTCTGGAAATCGTTCGGATCAAATACAGTGCAGCCACAGAGACAATGTACCTCTAAGATGGCTCTGTAGGAATGTTTGTCATTCTATTGTTACAAGTGCATCAGTCTTCCATGTCGTACTCGGCTTATATCTTGCTCAGTCGCTGGTCGACACAGCACGTGTCACATATGTGTCATGTGAATAATTGTATGCCAAATATGCAGTTAAATTAAAGCACTAAAGCAAATACAAGATAAGTCCACAATATGACAAATCATAACACTGAACCAGAGTTTCAACCCCCCTCCCCCTTTTAATTGACATATCATCCTTTTTAACAATCAATTATGCCATAAAATGTCACAGAACCACATATTTTAATGTATAATTAGTTAGCGCATACAAAAAATATAAAATTGTATGCACATTTTTTAAAAAAAGCAAATGTTGTCAGATGTCCTATTTACCTGACATGTGCTTTATTTACTATTTATGGTGCAAGTTTTTATTTGTTTGTTTGTTTGTTTTAATTTTACACTTGGCTGTGTATCACTTGAAAAATATCAGTACTATTATAATTTTCAGTTTCAGTATATATAAAATTAACTAATAACAGCTGATTTTTATGGGTAAACAGTCGTGCACACGCTCAGAGAGCTTGCATAACTTGCCCGTGTTAGCTCTGTGAGTGAATTCTCAAATTTCACCAAAGCAAACTGTGGAAGGACCACCACAAAAGAAATTGTAGCAACTAACTTCATGGCGCACTTTAATCACCTTTGCATAGCTTAAGATGAATGTTTTAAAGAAGCTAAGAAGACAGATAAAGCTAAAGCTAGCAGCTAGCGTCCTAGATAAACACCTAGGACAAAAAGAAAACACTGGAAATCTCATTCGACCAAGAATATTCAGTGCATCTCTACTGTACATACCACGATGGGAAAATCAGGATTTACAATAGGACCTGTTTGATAAAAGATGAATGATGAGTCTGACCAAGAATTCAGAGCCTGCTTTTTAGTAAGTTACGCATTTTCAACCACCACAAGAACCAAAAGTAACAAGAGCATCCAGAATTTTAAACATTAAATAATACAGTTTAAGTGTTATTCAGTATAATAAATGACTAAACTTTCAAGAGCAAATTTACCCAGTTTCCATAATGGCCACTTTCAGTGGTATAATTTAACTGTAGAGTAGCATAAAACATGCCATATGGTACTTTAAAATTGACAGTACTTGCTGCTAAAGTTACATTTCACCTTGCAATTATTTTATATCCAAAAAACAATTAAGGTTTGCCTCATGTCCATATTTTCAATGTTTCAGAAACAGAAGTTCACTTTTAAAACTTTCTTTGCTAAACTTGTTGCAAAATACATGAGAGGAAAAGGGACATGGGACACCACGTCTGAGCAAAGCCAAAGGTGCAGATCTACACCTGATCCTCTGAATGGAGTCGATATTCAACGCGGTCTCACTGTCCAAGCAGGTCAACAAAGCACCAGGAACATATGGGTCATATCATACCTGCCGAGGCAAGGCACACAGCACGCTGCATTGTACGGAGTTGCTCGAGTGTGTGTATATGTGTGTGCGTGTGGACAGTAAGCGTCTTGTTTGCATCGCTTAAATGGAACATTGCTGAACCGTGTCACTGGAGCAATCAATAGACATACTGTAGACATCTGGTTAGTGAAGGTATGTAAAGTATGCATGTGTGTGTATGTGTGTGCATGGGTGTGAGGATGAAGGGTATTGTCCGGAGTCCTCTGAGTCATGTAATATTGCACGGCTTTGGTAATTGAAGAGGAGAGTTCCTGTAATGTTTTATTCATTGGAACATCAAAGATACGTCTAGGGTGTCAAAACTTCAACAAAAAAAAAATCAACTATATTCAACGCCAGGTCCACAGAGTGTACTGCAACATGGTTACATTCATCTCAGTTTTAATTTTAAATACTTTTTTCCTCATACGAAACAGCTAAAATCGAATTTTCAAAGAAGTAAGTTGTTACTTTCCGCCCAGCCAATCCCAGCACTAAACCTCTACACGATGATTCACATATAACAAAAAATACAACAAGAAAAGCAGAAAGAGAGTGAGACTGCCTGAAAGACAGACAGATACACACGCACAAATACAGAAGCAGCAGAGAGATGAGTGCTAGTGTGAATAGGAGGGAGAGAGAGTATGCTGAATCCCACTCAGACCACCTGCTCATCAGTTCCTCTGGCACAACAGATACTGTCATTGTCCACACAAACACAAACACGCGCACACACATATTAAGCTCAAATATAAAAATCTCCCGGTGCGCTCACAGAAAGCCTTTCCCAGTCCCTCCCACATCAGATGCTGGGCACACAGACTTGATTTAAAACTGTTAGGTGCCATTCAATATGGGCTTGGTTTGGAGCCAAGCCTCGGACATTTCTCAAAGGTTCTGCTCAGTTACCTGCTCGGTTATTTGTTCCAGCACACTTCAGAAAAGTAGCTGATGGTGTCTTCGTGTGAGCGGTGTCAATTCCCTCACACGGGCCCACTTATTTAATTTTTTTTCCCTACGTTTTGGTTGCTGTTGAAGAATAATTATTTGTATAATTTATACCTAATAGAAAAAGATTACTGATCAGGAAGAAAAAACAAAAGTGTGCTCGGAAAAAGGGTTTGCCAATTAGGAAAAATGTCACAGCTGCAATACTAAGCTGTAAATATTTCATGCAAACTAAAAAATAATCCAATTTAAAATGTTGTGGTCTCAAGCTAACATTTAGACGCAATCAAGGTACGACGTTTCGAACCAGTATGGGGTGTTTTGTGGGCTGTGTCTCGACAGTTCCCCCAGCTCGCTGCCGCCTCCCCCTTCTGTTGTTGTCTATTGAGGGGGGATTCCATTGTAGAGACAGGTGCAGCTATGCATCAGCCCTACCCCCTAGTGAAGAAGAAAATCCACAATGTACACACAGTAGCACAAATACTTATTTCTACACAATATAATACACACAAGCACCCTGCACACCCCTCCACCACCATCCTCACCCCATTGGCTGTTGGTCATTGTTTGGTCAGAGTATTTGTGTGGGGATACTCAGGTACCCAAGGTAATGGCACCTGGGGTTATTCAGGCCTAAATGGCAGCTCTGGCTACGCTGCAGCCCACAAAGTGCCTGTGTGAGCGCCGCAGAGACTAATGTGCCTGTGCACACAATGTCTCGCTCAACTACAAAGGACAGGTGTGTGCATGTCACTAAATTGTCGCCCCGTTGTCTAGGCCTCTCCGAGTGGCAGGCCCTGTCCATTAGCCGCAATTTAACAGGATGATCAGAGTGCTTGAAAAGGGCCACATCAAACAGGTCTGGAGAATCCCAGGTGCCCGACGCAAACGCGGGCATCAGCAATAACCAAGCCCACTTACAGGCCTAATGTATTCTGTGAGGGAAATGAAGATGTTCCTCCTCCATCCAAGGCTCTTTTGTTCTGTGGCGGACAGACAGCAGGGATTGTTTCGAAGTTCACATGATGTCTGGGTGATGAGAGCGGTGAGGGCAATTATCTTTCTGAGATGCATATTAATATTTCACTAATGGAAGCCTAATGGTCCTGTTATGGTAAAGTAATAATATACTGCAGAGAGTGTAGAATACAAAAGCTGATGTCAAGTACAAAGGCGAAGCAAAAGCTCTGATCGTGCACCCAGAATTTCACCTTATGAAGCAAGGTTACAAGGACGCCAACTCACTTATCACTGTTGTGTTTATGCTGTCAGCTTTATGGTCAGAGCAAGTACCAACTCACAGTTTTCTGTCAGTGTAAAATATCTGTGCATTAGTATAAGTAAACATAGCAAGCACTCACATCGGTTTTATCTACTGCATCAGCTTTAAGGGAAAGAACCTGGAGAAGTTCAATCCATCAGTCATGTCGGTCGTCTATGATATAATTTCTCTCGAATCTAGGGCAAGGTCCAAGCAGGACAGCGGAATTGGGACCAAAAGGACAGCACGTCCCAAGTTACCTTGTTGATTTATGACCAGAAATCTGCCCCTGTGGTGACCTTTATAGGTGTTGTCCAGACAGGGATGCAATGCTCGGGCTCGAGATGACAAAGCTTCTCTCCGAAGGTCATACCCTGCCCTGCAGCCACGTTCTCTGAAACTCATCACAAGCCCCAGACACACTTCTCCAACTGCATTAACTTCTTCTGGGAAAAGTGTCTAGCCGCAGGCTTCAGGATTGTGACACTAAAGCAATCATAACCACCTGCTCGTTGACGTGCCCCAACTGTGCTGAAGCGCACCGTGCTCCATTCTCAGGTTTGCTACTCTCAGGCACACGCACGTTAGCTCATTTAACCGGTCGTTTCAGTAATCACGCGCTTTTTAAGCAGTTTGTTGTAATTTAAATGACAAATAGAGACGCATCATGAAGTCATCTCTATCAGCAGTAGAAGTTACCAATTCAGTTTTACAGTTAAAGCAACTTACAATTCGAACAAACACACACCAAGCACCAAATCTGAAAAAAAAATAAAGAATAATTTTGAATTATGTTTGAGGCAGGGACATACACATTTGAAAACAGTATGTGACGGATGAGAGAGAAATGCACAGAGCGATGAAGAAAGAGCGAGAGCGAAAGAGACCGGGTCCTTTTACAGTGACAGGTGTGCAACACTGGCTGGCCCTTTTGAAAAGCATCTATTTCCTTAGCAACTGGACGTCAGCTCAATTCAGCCAGGCGATTTTAGCAGATGGCTTGGTAAATACCTTGCCATGTGTTCCTGAGGAGAAACTACAATGCATCATGAAAGCAAAAAAGAAAAGAAAGCACATACTTCCCCAACACACCAAATTCACAGAAATCACACTTCTTTACCCCATCGAAAAATCATGTTTGTAATATAATATAATCTTTTATGACAGCTAAAGGTCTGATTCCATTGTGCAAACCCTTTTGCATGTACAATCAAAGATACAGGAACGGGCCTTGAACAACTGGAGACAATAATGATCTTTCTTTCTGACACACTGTCGACATGTTTGTGGAAACATTGCAGATGGATGTTTCAGTGGGAACATTTAAGGCTTAGAGACAAAGAAAAAAGTATTTTTTACTCTTTGTTCTTCTTGATTATTCTTTCTTGTTATCTCTTTGCTATACTGACAGCCCTTGACCCTCCAGTTAATCTCCCTCTACATTCAATCTGATTCCAATGCTTTCGCTTTTGCATTTTCATCCTCGCCCCATTGTAGTATTTCTTTGTCCATCCATCAGCTCCATCCATCTTCTTAACCACCTATCCCAGCTGTCACTGGGCAAGGGTACACCCAAAACAGGACATCAGTCTATCACAGATTTTCTTTGTTGCATTCTCTGATCCACTTTCCCTGTCTTAACCATATTTGTCTCTCTTCTAATTCGTCTCTTCCTTCTCTCTGTCATGTGTTGCAGCTGCGCAGGGCAGCTGGGACCAGCGGTACAGTTCAGTTCAGCTACAGACCCTGTCATTAACATCAAGCCCCCTGAGTGGTCCAGTGCTGGGGCCTTGTGGTCATTGTGCATGTCTGGTTGTCTGTATGCATTCATGTGAGTGAGAGGAGCACATCCTCTGAAAATGGGGATCTATGTGTAAAAAATGGCTATAATTTCTAAACAGTTAATGCAGTACTGTGTGTGTAAACCCTATGAATTAAAACTGAAAGTCGGCACTTCATTGACACCTTGTTTGAATGATTTAGAAGTACAGTGTGGTACAAAGACAAAATTACAAAAAAATAATGTGATAACTGACAACTGACCACTCATGGCCTATACTACATTTCTGCAACTGCAGGGTGGTTGGGTTAGTGGTTGCTGTGGTCCTTACTGTCATCTGGCTTCAGAGGTGGTCAGCTTCACAGCTCAGTTTTTTAGTAATGTTTTTATACTGTTCATAAATCAACAAGTACAATGTTGGCTTTTATTCCATTTTTGAGAATAAAATCGCTTCAGTGAACACAACCGTGACACTGCAGTGGCTCCCGCTCACGTTGCCTTCTGCAGTCACTTCACCCGGAACATGCACATATGCACTGTGCAAATACGCTACGTGGATATGAAGCCAGTGACATCTCTCACACAGCTATTACATCCTAATCACGAGTCCTAAGCTTACAGTAATGCAGGCAAAACCAGCCATAAAAAAGTCAAATAAACTAACTGTGGCAACCTATAAAGGTTTCAGTTGCAGACGAAGTCCCACTGTCAAAGAAACCACAGATTACTGCCATCCTTTAACTCAGTCTAACAGCTATAAACATTAAAATGCTGTATTGAATCTTCCAAGTAATAACTCACAATTAAAGCACTGGCACTACTAGAGGATCGTTATGAGGTGGTTTGACCATTTAAGGTTAAATGTGGGCGTGTAAAGGGCAGTGGGAACACTGTCTGCAGGTGCGAGTACACATGGCTTCAAAAATCGGATTTTTTGGCGCTTTCACCATTTTAACATAAAATGTGTTATAAAAATGTGTCCACCCAAATCGTCTAGGGAGCGGGAAAAGGACTGCATGAGTCCCACACTGTGCTCCAAAACAGTCGAGTTTTTCTGACCACAGAACAAGAGACTTACTGGTGAGGCAGCTCGGAGACATCAGAGACATCTGCAATCTCCTTCCTCAGGCATGCTCACACTTTTATGTTTGTTTTGAGTTTTCGATGTGCAGCAAGATTTGTATACTATAATTGCTGTCTTGGATAAATGTAAACAATTTTTATGGTAGGTTTATATGGCTCTGTTAGAAAAGTCTATATCTGGCAGTAATAAACTAGGAATGATGCTGAATTAACTCAGTGAAACTAAAGTCTTTTCCTCAGCTAACCTTAAATAACTGAGTTTACTACCTTTACAAATGCGTTGTTTTCTTTGATGATTGTGCAGCCTTCATAAGCACTGTTTGTCATTTTAGTTTGATTTCTGCACACTAACTGAGGTTCAATCCACACTAAAAACCAACAAAAACACCCTAAAAATGTCTTTATAAAATGTAAGCGAGAAATGGTCACTTATATGGAGCCTTAATATGTTTTCAGTATACATACAACCAGTACAGAACCTGTCTATAAAGAGATGGAGTTGGCTGTATGTGTGCCTGCCACTGCTACTGTACAGCATGTTAATGCACATGAACAGAGCTTTGTGTCTCCTTCCCTGCCCACTGCCTGTTCACCATTCAGCTCCCCATATGCCGCTCCCCTGCGCTCCTCTCATCCAGCCACTGGGAGCTTGATTAAGCCTGACTTGTCACCAAATTACACACACAAAGTTTACATGCATTCCCCGGCTCTCCAGCTGTTGCAGATTTGTTACAAAGAATAAATCTTGAAGCAGTTGACTGAGCAGGTCTGGGGTGTCTGCTGCCTCATTGATAGGGAGAGATGGGACAAGGGTGGGGGTTTTGGGGGGACTGAGAGAGAGAAAGATGAGAAAAACAGGCAGAAATTACATGAGATCCAGGTTGATTTAGAAAGTGACCTTTATTTGCATCTGTTTTAATTATATAAAGCTCTTTGAGCAGAAATCTTAATGGACTGTTTATTTGCTTTCTTTGTGAAATCAGATGCAACACTACAACGTGCAAAACTCCCTCACACAAAGGGAGAGGTTGTGGTGGCACATACACAGGACGAAACTAGCAGCGATGTGGGAAACAGTGTAACAGTCTAAGAAATGTCAGTGAACTTTTGTGACTTGTAGCAAAGTCGAGAATACAACAGCTACTGCTGTAGCTGTTAAAGCAATTTTTTCATAACCTTGTTGAATCTGTGCTATGAAGAATGAAGGCAGTTCTGAAGGCAAAAGGGTTCCACCATGATACTTACAAGGTGTACCTATCAAAGTGGCTAGTGAGTGTAAATACTGTCCCAAAAAGGGAACAATTAAATCAAATGTCACGTCTTGACGAATGAAATATTCAGTTTGAAAATCTTTACTGACTTTCATTATGTTGGTTAAGAATAATGTAAACTAACAGCAACATCACTGCGCTGTACATACACTAAAAATAAGCTGTAGCTGGTAAAATAAAAATCCTAAATCAAGCATATTTGCATTAATAATACCAGCTTCTTACCTTTTAAGAACAAATCTTCTTTAAGAAGGAGTTAGATTTGAATACTTAAAATCAGATTAGCACCAGCTACGGCTGATGAAAGTTAATGGAAACTTCTGTGAAGTCAGTGCACTTGAAATCTTGATGTTTCCTCTCAATAAGCAGCTTTTTTCACTTTCAGAAAATGACACGATTCTTTTTTCATCTGTTTCTCCTCTACCTTTCATGATTATGATTTCTCTCTTAGATCATTTAAATGGCTGTGGCAGTAATTGCTGTGTGGGCATCATTACCCAAGAAAGCATGAATAAGACACAGTAATGAGCAAAAACCCTGGAGCTCGCTAGACCGTTGATCAATACCATTAAACAATGTGCACTTTGAGCTGAGCTGCGTTCGAGAGCTCAGACACTCAAATGGATATTCCTCATAGCACTAATGGCTTTGAACTAGGCCTCCATTACCATGTATAAAACGCAGCTTATTAACATAATCAAATCTCTCTCTGTGTTTTTTTGCGTCAGAGATAATATAAAAAGACAGGAGGTTGCTAATGTAATTAAGCGTATGCTATAATTACTATCCCCTGATCACATGACCTCTTCTCCTAACAAAGCTGAATAAATAGTCCCATTACCCTGACTACTGCGTTGTGATTTGGTTTACATGTTGTCTTATGTTCGTAAGCAAAAACAACGTTTACCAATCATGCTGCACGATCACAGCAACTCAAAGCAGAACTTCTGTGTTAAAATGTAGGAATTTCAACAGTTCAGACAGGAAGGGCAAGCCTGCATCTTACAACAAGAAAGATCAGTGGATTTAATTAAAACATTTTAATTTGCATCTTATGGCATTGCAGCCATCTCAACTTGCAGCCCTTTTCTCCCTCCATAGGCCCAAGAAATAAATAAGAAGCTAAAGGAGAAATTATTACTATTTCACTAATAATTACTAGGATGCTAAGGGCTATTGTATTGATTGCTCTGCCCTTTGCGATCAAGGTTATATGAAAATGTAATCAAAAAAGCTTTGATAATTCCTGCTGAGCCATGAAATTAGAAAATGTAATAGAGAAGCTTAGCTGCAAAGTCTTACCTCCACTAAACCTGACGAAAATAAGTCCCACTGTGCAAAGTAGCCATCAGTGTACTCTGATTTCCTGTGAAATTACAGTATACTGATTACTGTTGCAGCATTTTTGATGCAAATTCACTTCAGTCTTTAAATAACAGCAGATACATGGGGACACCAACTCAGCATCTGACAGTTGTGTGTCTGTGTATATATATATATATATATATATATATATATATATATGTGCGTGTGTGTGTGCGCGTGTGTGTGTGTGTGTGCGTGCGTGCGTGCGTGCGTGCGTGCGTGCGTGTGTGTGTGAATGTGTCTATATCTGGTGCATGTTGTGTCATCATTAACATGCATCTATTGTGTTCACTAAGTTTAATATGATGTAAATGTGATGCTGAAGGCTAATGGAATGATTGATGAGGTTGTGAAACTGATCAGTGGAATTGTGTCAGCTAACAGTCACCAAAAGCACAATGAATGACTGGATGATAATGATGCATCCACATAGCTGCAGATGGCTCTACTGTACGGTAGAATTAAACAATGGCTTCATAAATAACCATTTAACCCCTGGAAGCATTTGCTGTCATTCACATTTTGAAGTCATTTCCACAACTCAAATGTGAATTCACTCATTAATTCACTCAGGCAAAGTATATCAATTGTGTCAACTCATTAAAAGCACATTCTTTAATAAAGGCTTGTCCTAGAAATGAGATGCTGTTGCCAATATATTGAGATTTATAGAGCAACTACTAGCGCTCGGTGTGCTTCTGGAATTCAAAAAAAGCACTGTTGCAGTACAACTGTGTGGAGCCAGCAGTATGCAATGTATAAAACATAAATGGCACGAAAATAATTTCTAGCCACAAAAGGAAAAACAAAAATTCATCCACATGTTTTGATGCAAAACATTTGCTCCTTTGCAACACTAATGAATTCAGACACTAAATACACGGCAGTCCCAGCCCCGTGCATGTCGATACCCTCCAGACATCCTCCCTCATATCCCAGAAACCTTGCTGTGTTTAGGAATCAGGCTCAACCATGACTCTGCGTAGCGCCTGGGAAGATATCACCACACGTCCAAAAATTTCCATCAATGGCGGCTCAACTCCTCCGCAGCAACTCTCTGATAGGTTAATCCCTGTATCACACTTCAGCACCAGTTCACTAAGCGGCTTAAAAGGACACATTAGAACGATGACAATGACCCGCTAATGGTGTTACATTTCTCTGAAGCATTATGAGCTATCTTTGTCACGTTTATCTTATAATGAGATCTGTCAATTTGGGGGGAGAAGATCCCAGCAGCAGCCAAGGACGTTGATATTTCACATAATAAATAATGACCTAGAAAAGGGAGAAAACAAACCTTGATCCCTCTCCCCTGATCTGTTTTCTTTGCAGGCGACAGAGCGGGCAGCCCCATGGGGGCCTTGGAGCTCAGACCATTTAGATTACTGGCTGCTGTGCAGACCCAAGTCCTCAGGGCCACCACAACACCCCCAACCACACCATGTGTGATTGATGACTGCTGCTTCCCATGAGCATTTTCCTACATTTCCTCAAGCAATGTCCCCTGAAGAAAAAGTGCCATAATTCATCAAGCTATTACTATACTAAATTTGAATAGTCATTTTGCACCTATAATTTAATTATAATATGCATTTTCATTTTCCTGCTTCATCCTAGTAATAGGGACTAGCACAATATAACACGCATAGATGTTATTTTAGCTCAAGACATCTGTATTACTCTTGAGTCTTTACCTTACAATGTTAAGCACGTTGAAGAGACTGTTGTGATTTGGCGCAATATAAATTGAATAGAAGTTAATTGAATTGAATTATTATCATGAAAAAGGGGATTTCAGTAAAGACTCATCTTGTGAACTTTTTCTGTGTAGCTAAACTGTGGAACCTCCTTCTACTAACTTTTGCTAAGTGAAGCATTCAAAATTGCATTTCAGTGATAAACATCAGCTGATTCATAGTGTGCTGTGCAGCAATTTCCACATCCAGGCAGAGTATTTTTAGGTGTTTCTGCTAAATGAATTTTTTCCTCTAACCCTTTTTTCCCCCCATTTAAACTATTCAAAGTAATTTGATCAAAATAAGAACTTTCCAAATTGTTCTGCCCACAACTAAATCCTGAGCAAAGCGGATGAACCTGTTCAGTTTTGTTTTTAAAAAAAACAAACAGATTTAATAATTTCTGCTGAATTCTGTCCGGCCATTACAAACTATAACACAGTTAGTCTGAAATAAAAGGCATTACATTTAGGTGGTCTTGATTTCAGTTGGTTTACTTACTATTTAATAGAACAAAGACTGAGACGTTGCCCTTTTGACACTTAATGCTCAGATTACTAAGGATTATAAGTAACAGGACACTCATCCAATACATTCTTCTTAGGCGGCTGTATTTCACAGCACAAAATAGGTCGTGCTCCTGGAAGATCTCAGTGGATTCATCTCAGGGTGCAGTCAATGAGCGTCAATGCAAAAAAAGACACAATAAACATGGTGGTGTTTATGGTGGTGTGAAGTCCAGACTAAAGGAAGTAACACACAAGAACACAGAAGAGATGAAGATGATGATGAGATCATGATATCACTATGGTTAAGCTAAGGGGCAAAGCCTGAAAGCATAATTGAAAGCAAATAACCTTTAAGATTTTTCTTTCAAACTTGTCATTATTATTATTAGTAGTAAAACTGAAAGTTTTGTTGAGATTGAGATCTTATTTTCAAGAGAGACATGTAAAAAATGGGATAGACAGCAAAAAAAATGATATATTGTAAGCTGCTTGGAAATTAATAACTACTTGCTTTTAAAATGTTCCTGTGAACGTATGAAATTTCATAGTTTATTTCATTTAAAATATTTAAATCCAGTTTTCCCAAGTTCAGTGTGAGATGTTAAAAGTGTTCTGTGTTCTCTGACCTGACATTGAAAGTACTGGTTTTGAATTCAATTAAGGTACAGAGTTAAGCAGGCAATTTATGCCAATTTATGCAGTACAGCCTTAAAAATAAACACTGTACAATGCTGTTCTCTTTGATTCTATAGAGAGGACCACCCCATCTTTTCATTTACTAAGATGCAATACACAGAATCAAAGGGCTTCAAGGTTGGATGTCTATAAACAATATTATCATAATCAACCACTGACAAAATTGTAAATTGTGCGAGGATCTTATGACTTGTGAATGAGAAACAAGATTTGTTTCCGTGTTGAAATCAATTTTGTTTTATTTTTGTAGCCCCAGTTCACAATAACAGTCACCTAATGGGGTTTTATATTGTAAGGTGGAGACTGTATATATCAGAAAAAAAAATAGGCAATATCCTATGAGCAAACACTCGGCAACAGTGGGAAGGAAAAACTCCATTTTAACAGGAAGACCCTCCAGCTGAAACATGTGACACTGATCTTGTTTAAGTTCAACTTAATTACATAATGTGCCAGAACGTAAGCAGCTTAGTGCAAACCTTAAACACCAAAGTTTCACAGTCTATTGATGCTAGCCATGGCAGGAAGCTCACAGTTCATCACACAGTATGCTGGCAAACTGCTTCAAGTTGACAATAAAAGAAACAACATGCGCTGGTGTAAAAAAAAAAAAAAAAGCATAGTTACTTTGGGAGCAGAGACTGATGTTCGAAATGAACAAGCAAAAACAAGTTAATTATGCAACATCTTTTAGTTTTTTGTTTTTTTACATGTCCTTTGTATATTAATTATTCGATCTTGGTGAAGTCGTTTACTTGGGTTGCAGCACAGTTGCAATTAGATTTGCCCGAGCAACAATTTGGATGATTGAAGAAGTCATTTAATGGGATGAGGGGACTTTGTTGTCTTGTTTCCTTTTAAACACAGCTAACACAAGGTTAGGATGACCTACATCATCATTGGTTTATAACATTATGTATGCCATATCAATATGATCTGTGAATATCTATTTGAAAAGTTTAAAGAACACATTCTCTGTGTACACAGAAGTAAACATATAGCCACACACACACATATACGATAAATAAACACACTCATCCAGACAGTAGTACCGCTGTCTAGGACACTAATCCAAAAAGCGCTAAGCTCTATTACTTTTAATTATCCCTGACAGCCTCTTGCTTTAATCTACACAAAGCACGTGCAAACGAGCTGTTACACTCTGCCTCCAAGAAAAGGGGGACAGGAGAGGACGGCAGGCTGCCTGCCTGCCTGCTGAGAAGGCCCTCTCTGTGCATGACATGGACATGGGCTTTGGTGACCCGGCTGGCGCTCGCCTACGTCTCCCCGCCGGCTGAAGGCACTGGGGCCGCCATGTGGCATCTGCTGCCATGGGGCTGTGGATGAGACTGGGGCTGCGACTGGCCCTCTGTTCACTACGCCTGTCTATTGAGCTGCAGCACATTTCTGGGACCTGGCGCTGTGTTACAAACCAAACCGATTCTACATAGGAAGTGGCAAGGTCACCCCTCGCTCAGCCTGGAAGACCTCCACCTGCCACATTCTGCTAGGCTGTCATGCTACATAGAAATGGGTGGGGGTTAGAGTGGGGGCACTTTGTTCAAAATTCAAAAGGTAATCCCTTGTGCACTCTCCTTCCATACACAATATTATTCCCTGCATTACAACATCTAAAAACAAAAGTACAAATTATATGATGGGCTTTAATTGATGATTTAACCTAAAGGTACAAAAACATGCAAACTATCTATAATCTGAACCTGTACGGTGAAGTTGGTGATTGAGCTCATTTATGTTAGCTATTCTCTGGCGAGGGAAGAGGGCGTGTTTAGCCCTGAAGGTTACTTCTTGTAAATCCTTGCATAGTTTATTCAAATAGTGCCCTAACCATGGTCTCCAGGACCTTCCCCTTACAGCAAGCAAAGCATGACCTTTACATTTGACGCTTGACAGTTCTTCAAATTCGCCCAACCAGAACAGATTAATGCATATTTATGTGTTTGTTAGTGAGCAGTGGATGCTCTCCATCTCTTCGAGAACAAAAGACAAAAGAGCCCTTAGCAGACACACACATGTGCACAGCGTGCATGCGTGCTCACTCACAATAGTGCACACTGATAACACTGACAATATCTGCATTATTATGGATGTTTTTAGACCAGGTGGAGGAAAACAATCCTAAGATTTTGCGCTGTTTAAAATAAAGGGCATTCCTATGGTATTAATATATAAAGCTCCACTTAAAATCACAGTGACATAATGTACATTCGCAAAAATGTACTAAATCATTCCAGTTTTTAATGCTACTTCCCTGCTTTCATTTTGTCATAGTTGGCAAGTAACTGCTTCTTTTTTTTTTTAACATAGTTGGTCTGTTTTACACATTGGCACCTGGTCGGGGGAAGACGCAGCCAAGATAATCTATTTAGACTGGCCAGGTTGAAGGCTGTCATATATTATGAGTATATGGCCCCTCCTCAGATGGTAGTCTGACAGTTTCAGCCAACCAGAGTCGAGGTCCAGCGGCCTTTACGTCTGTCGCCGTGTATGGATGACTGTGACTCTCCAGTCTGGTCCGAGGATTCAGATTTCACAGCTTGAGGAAGGACCTGGCAGACATTTCAGTAACACAACATCAGCTTTCTGTTTTTTGCTCAGTACCACTCCTTGAAAAGCGCAGGAGTCTAAAAAAAAAAAAAAAACGCTTTAAAGAAAATTGTATTTGAAAATATTTTTGCTATCACGTGTTACAATAAGTCATATTTAACATGAGCTAGGCAATCAAAGCTAGCTGAAACTAAACAGATGTGAGATTTAAGTTCAAGCTTATTTTTTTCCTTTAACTACAACAAAAAATAGAGAATTCTTTTTTAACCTGAACTCTTCTATTTGTGCAACAGCAAATCGTTTCTTGCCTTGCTCATGTTTACGTGGTCTCTTCATGCTGTGTGTATGTTTGTGTTTCACTTTGCGTGTGGGAGAGAAAGCTAGAGAGAGGCAGGACGCATGTCAGTGTGTTTACTGGTTTATGCTCGTCATTGAATAGACTCAAGGTTAGCTGGGTAAGGTCCAAGGAAACAAGGTGCAGTAGTCTAAACACAGGCAGCTTTTCCCTTCCATCTTATCAAGGTCTGAGATGAGAGATGAGAGGGAGAACAGATTAAGACAGTTAACCTCACCCTTCCAGATAAAAAACACCAGGAAGCCAGTGAAGAGCTAATATGCAGCAGCACTATAGCTCTTATGCATAATGGCACAGTGTTTTCCAGCAAAGCAGTTATTAACGATCTAAACCCTAGAAAATTTTCACTTCTGTGTTAGAACAGATTAAATTACAAACTGGTTTAGAAACTGTGAAAGAATAAACACCATTAGCAAATGGCTTCGAGTGGAAGATGAAAGCACAGATTACATTCAGTTTCGTACAGAAAAAAAAGAAACGAAAAAGCTATTCCTGTAGAAAAATGCTGCACTATTACCGAGCCATCCACTACCCCAGTTATTTGGACATAGTAACCTCCACGCCTCAGTGCTGCAGAGTTCTCTGGCGCAGCGAAAATCTAAAAAGCCACATGTGTGGGAGCTCAGAAATAGTGCTCCATTAAAAGGTCCTGACTCACCTTGTTTTAAGCACAAGGTCTAATTGCCAGCCTCTTTTCCAGAGGGCCAGAACAGCAGCTGGCATCAGGCAGTATCTACAGGGATAGCCGCTAACGACAGTGCATCCAGCAAAGAAATAAGGCCCGCAGACCCTGGTTGACTCACGAGCATTCGCTCTATTCTGAGATAGGCAAACACCACAGGAGACAAATACGCTGAGAATACTCTCCCTTACTTCTCACCATACGTTTGACTTATAAATGGTGTTTATTATTCGAGCTCTAGTTCACTCAGTCTTAAGCGTCTCATATTAAAGGAGTCATTATTCAGTATGTGGTACCCAGTTGTTTAATAATTTAAATTAGTAACATTCAAGGCCTGCTCATTTCACCAGAGACTAATTTTTGCAAGATATTAAAAGCAGTGACGAAGGTGAACAGAGGTGCGCTGATTCCTCTTCCAGTGATACATCGTTGCTATTAAAGGTTAACAGCTGCAGTGAAGCTTATTTTAGGCAGACCAAACAAGGATGATTTAGGTGCGGAGTACATTATGTACTAACTCGGCCCCCCTTCTTTTTCTTTTTTCTTTTTTTGCCTGTCGTGTTTTGCTTCACATTCTGTTTCTCACTCCCTGTGTTGCAGGTGTGTGAAGGTTAGATGCAGTCAGACATAGATGAACAATGAAAAGGTGGCTCCATGATGGATTATTCAAAATAGAATAAGCTCAAAGAGACGCGGACGAAGAAACACACACTCGTATATAGGAGCGTTTGTGCTCAGTGCATGCGTGGGAGAAGCATTTGTATACACTCCCGAGCCTTCGGGACTTTAACCAACAATTCATAGTGGACACCTCCTTAGGGCACAGCTGACCACATACACGTCAGGAGCAGGAGGCAATCCTACGCAGTGCAAACACAGCACACTGTTGCCTTTCTTTCACTGCTGGCCTCACATTGCAAAAACACCCAACACGGAGGTGTGACTGACTCCCACACTGGCTTGCTCACCTTCATGCACCTTCATTCAATTATTCTCCTTCCCAAAACTGCAAAGCCTCACGGAGGTTCTCAAGGTGGATGTCAGACCCAGCAAAAGTGACCCAGCTTAAAGATATTTAACTCGGGCTACTTAATCTAATTTTTTGCCAAACTGCAGGTGATTAGAGAACATTTATTGAGGTGGGAAAACAGCATTAATTTTAAACCTGCTTATGTGGTTTTACAGTAGAAATGCTGAGGCTCTGTCCAGCTGGCCTTGTAAAAGTCATGAGCTTCAGCAAGGGCTAGGACAACGCCATTTGTCATAACGTCAGCAAATTCAATAATTAATGGGCCGTATCCTATCACAGCTCTCCAGTTTGCCACCCCCCAGGTCTCAGATCTCTGTCCCCCAATGTTCAGGAGCATATTGTAGGCTCTCTCCATGGTTCACTGTGAACATTTAATTTCTCATCATTATGAGATGTCCAGTTGCATCCAGACAGTTATTTGCTCACAATGACAAACATTTAAAAAAAATTGCTGCTCCCATTCACATGGGCTCCAAGTGAGACCCATCCCACCAGGGAACCAGCATCTAAAATGTAGTTATTGACCAATATGAGTAGTTTGACACAGATGACAAAATTCCTCATTTGTTCCAATTCAAATAATGAAGTAAATATACTAAAATATGGAAAATATTCATTCTTGTACAAATTGTAAAAACTTGTACTTGTTTATTTCTATGCATTAAAGAGTATCCATGCCTCTGCAGGTCTATGTTCATGTGCACAAATGTGCATAACAGTCTCAGCATTTGGTCTTGTAAGCACAAGGCCAAGGAAAAGAGATAGTGTATTATTAGGGGCCAGACAGGTGCCAGCCCAAACACAGCTGGCACCTGGGGATGGAGAGGTGGGCTGGACACTGCCACAACGCTTTTGATTAATGTAAGAGCGAGCATGGGCGACTGCAAGACTGGTTACACTGTGCCCTGCTCTGCTCCTGCCAAAGAGGTGCGTGTAGGTGAGGGAGGTCCATCGCTGGCAGCAATGTCTCAAAGCTTAGCGTTTTAAAAGAGTTACAGTGTTATTGACAATGTTATAATGTCCATGTACATGTTGTACATGTTTAGTCTCACAGAGGCCAATTTAAACAATTATGAGAGCAAAGCAGGGGAAAGTAGAGTAAGTTATACTAATGTATGATCATCTAGAGCTGGTCAAATGTAACAAGTGTTAGCACACATGCTCATTACAGGCAAACATATAAAGTAAGAAGACCCAAGTGTTGTAGATTTGGATTTTACAAGTTGTCCACTTCCACATACAACAGAAGTAGTGTTGGATGTAACACGGTCCAAAGTACAGACATGCTGGTACTTGCGTTACGAAGGCTCTTGGCATGCTGGGCACAAAAAATAAATAAATAAACATCAAACAAACAAATTGTTTTTCTTTCTGCGCACTTGCGTTACAATCAGCTGATTTCAGTTCCTGTGCTGGGAGGTGGAAACTGGTAGAGGGGCCGACTGCTTTTGAGGAGCAGAGATATGGAGATTACTTTCCTTTTTGTTGCACAAAAGGTAAAGATTGCAATGGTGAAATGCAAACTGCATCTAGGACAGAAACAACCAAGTTATACTGCTAACACAACTTCAGCCCTCAGCAAGCATCTGCACAGACAGCATGCAAACACAAAGCTATCCAAGAACCCAGAGTGATGTTATAAAGCTGAGTGAATGCCAGCCCAAGCCCAGGCCCTGATCTTTAGCAGGTAACAAAGGCAGTGATGAGCAGGCTTGGAGCACTGTAGCCTCCATTTCTGACTTTACATGTTTCCACAGTAGCATCACTGTAGCAATCATAGTGAATATCCTTTAGGGTGATTTTCTACTTTGCTTTGTGTTCAGATATTATAAACTTAAAGAAAAATGATGTGCGTCATTAGGATAGGGATCTATGTTTGCCTAAAATCAGTATTGTTAACTGATAATTATGTGGCAATGCATTTCAGGTCACTTTACAGAGTAACGGGAAAATAATATAGCATGTAGCATAACAAATTGCTGTGAATAAATAATGTGCTGTATTAATTTAAAGAGTAACGTAGTACTTTTTTGTTGTTGTTGGTGGTAACAAATAGGTAGTGTGGTAGCTAAGTAGTAATCAAGCTAATCATTTTCAGTAGTTAAACAGGATTTCGGGTTGTTGTCCATGAGTTGATTAATTTCTACACTACTTTATTTCCCTTCTGAATTTGCATTTGATTATTGGATAAATATTCGGTGCAGTTTTCAGTGGAATGTTATGACCGTCGTTATGTCTTTAGGATACGGGGAGCGATAAAGACAAAAACACATTTGTTTTCTGTGGTTATCAATCCATTACACAAGCACTAAAGAAGTACAGCTACTTGTGAAAATCATAATTCTACATTCTCCCCTCTTCATCCATGTCCTCTACTAAATCCTACAACCACACAGTTCAAACAACAACCACTTCTAGCACGAGCATGTGTTGAGGCAGCATGCCCTCCCTCGATTTCTTTGTTGATGTTGACATTTAGCCTGATAACAGAGGGGGTTCAGCAGTACATCACATCAAAGACATCACAAAATGCCGCTGTAGCGGAAGGTCAGGGATGTGTTGAATCACCTGACAGGGACACTGTTTTATTCACCCTGTCATTGCATTTCATTATAGTATTGCATAGCATCAGTGTGCTTTACCACAGCCTCCATTAACACTACACTGGATGCCGTCTCCGAGGCAACATTCCCCTCTTTGCATCTTCCCCACCTCTCCACCCTTTTCCTCTTTTTCTATCCCTCTTCATCAGGCCACACCTCCCTCACCCTCCACCCATCACCCTCTCCCCCAGGTGGCTGTGGGGCCGGCCTGTCTGAAATGTGATAGGCATAATCCCATTTAGCCTAATTGCATCTGCGGGAGAGCAGCCCTATGTGTCCCATCGCGTGCCCACCGAACCCCTCAGAACACATTATGCACACATATCACATAGAAACCTTCACAAAGCCGAATCAAATGTGCACGCACGCATGCACATGCTGAGCTCGTGCATAACACATGTACTGCACTGCACATTTCTTTGTTTGTCCTTATCGATAAATTCTCAAAAAGTGAGACACTGATGCTGGTGGGGGTCTGTGCCCAGTCTGCCTTAGCATAGATGAGAGAGAAGTCAGACAACCATGATAAAAAGAAGAGTGCTTTAGTAAATGGCCTAATGGAAAGACTAAGGGTTTAATCTGCGCATGTGTGCACATGTGTGTACGCTTGTGTGCAGCGACCCTTGGGGGTTGTGGTCCACCGTGTGAAGGGATGATGCTGCTGCAGGGAGATCTGGGGAGTGGTCCACTGCAACGGAAGCTTTAATGAGACTCTGTTCTCCCAGGCTACTGTTCACATACTAACACACCAGAGTGAAGAGGGGCAAAGGCATTGGGGCCAGTGGCATAGCAGCACATTAACAGTCTATTTTTTGTCACTCAGAAATAGTTCATAAAGCTGTGTCACCACAGAAAGTGTTGAGCCAACCAGGGAGAAACGCTACAAATAAGGCGATTTCTGAAGCTACAGTATCTGACCATTCAACAAGTCAAGAAGTTATATGAAGCCTGGACAAGGATTTAATCTGTGATATAGTCCATGCTGACATTTGTAGTGATTTAAAGATCTTTCATGATAATAAAGCTACTCTACTGTAGTACATCAGTCTGTTTTTTTGTTGTGTCCTCTTTGGGGGTTTTTGCGTTTTATTATGCGCCTTTTCCGAGGGAGGCTGTGACATACTGAGCAGTAACAAGGCACAGATCAATCTGCAACACAAAGGAAATCGATGCTCCGGAACCAAGTTACTCCGATGGGCTTAGTGCAGATCATTAGATTTGATTCGAGGAATAAAGGACCATTAAAATAAATGAAAATGAAAACAGATTCTGTGGAGGAATTTATTTGCATCCTAGGAATATAATAATTGTGTTGAAGATGCCGATCATCATAAACATTGTTTCTGGAGATGGACGGTAATAAAAATAATGACTCCTTCACTGTTTTGGTACTTTCTCTTAAATGCCAAGCATCACTGCAACCGTGCATGTGGGGGAAAAAATACATGTGAGTCATAATCTGTGAAATGAAACTATTATCTTGAAAATAATAAATAGATCCACTCTGCATAATGCGATATCACACTTACAGAGTGCCATTCGGTACATCATTTTGAAATAAGATCCATATGGTCACACTGCTTTGGAGATAGGGATGGGAGAATGCTCAATCACCTGTTATTCTAAAGTATGGCTAAAACTGCAGCGCTGGTTTTTTAAATGAGACAGCTTGAAGTGTACCTGTACTGTTTAAGAATAGCCACTACATTACAGAATCTCCAGCTGTTCCTTTATCCCCTACTCAATCCAGTCATTAAAACTTTCACATCTTTTCAAACATTTGTTGAGAAAGCTGCTAAATCACGCTCTGATGTCTAAGCAGTAAACACAAATCACAAGAAAAGAAAGTTAGCGAAGGGATGCAAATATTAAGAAGGAAAGTCAGAGAAGGGCGGGGGATAGAGAGCTTGAAAATAACCATCTAAGCTTGCATATTGCAGCAGTGTTCACTTCTTAAAGTTGAAGGGTTTCTTTCTGTCTATGTGTGGATTTGTGTAACTTTATGTACTATACATGTAATTCCACATGCATGCATGCCCTCGAGGTCCTCGAGTCAAGGTGTGTGTGGGTGCAAATTCGATTACACTCGAGTTAAAGCAATTTCCTGTGGAATTCAATTCTTGTCCTCCGTTGCAGGTGAGATCCCTGCGGACGTCTGTGTCTTCTCAAAGAAATAAAGCACCTATAAACAGCAGCCTTAAAAGGAGGGAGTAGAGCCAAAATGCAATTAATATGCAAATTCAGGGGGAGACTTAATGGGGGAGCCTTAACAAACATTCGTGTGTTGGGAGATAAGGCTGTTTTCAGGTTGTTTTCCTCTAACCTCTGCCTGTCCAAAGTCAAAGCCTTGGGGAGCTGAAACTCTCGAAAAGGCGTGGATGTTGCCGGTAATGGATTATTGCACTGGGAGACATAGGGCAGGCTAGGGCTGTGTTTCAGAGTGCGCGCTGTTTGTCATGTAGCGCAGTCGTGGAAAATGGCAGTCAGTTAAGTGAAACAATTCACTTCCTTCCCTTTTATATTATCCTGTCTCTTTCTTCCAGGAGTGAGCAATTTGCTGCGAATGCCATCAGAGTTTAGAGGGCAGAGGGAGAAGATGTAGAATAACTACCCTAAGGTGAGAGACGGAGGGCAGCAGAGAGAGGAGAAAGGACGCATTCAGACTGTGAATTCATTTCCCTTTCTCGGAGCCAGCAGCACTTCAAGAGGTTTATGGAAGACACGAAGAAGGAAAAGGTGAGACCGCTGATGTGGAATGGTGTTTCTGATGATAGAGGCAGAGGAGAACGACACGTATGAATCGCAGTGATGGAGGAATAGTGAGGCTACTGGTTTACAGGAGGGAGAGATCAGAGAGAAAGATGGACAGGTTTGGGTTACAGGCTTGCAGGTCAATGCTGCAGTCGAGGCCACAGCAGCTCCATCTGATGGATCCAAGTCCCCGGGGACTCTACCCCCTTTTCCATTCCACCCCCACCCCCACCTCTTCCCTAATGATTCATCCACCACCTCCAGCCCCCCGTGCCTTCACTATGATTCACACCCACTCCCCAGGCTAAATTATTGCTGTAGTCCCTGAGAGAGCTCCATCACTCTCCCTCCATCTTCGGTTATCATCAAACAAGTATATGAGCTGAGACCAGTGCCTGATTGCATTGAGGAGCCCAGCTCAGCAGTTTTTATGAGACTACGCGCATTTGTTCGCACACTCGAGCTCACAGGCTGCTGGCTTTGATGGCACTTTAACAGGAAGAGTTTTCAATCTTAAAATGCTTGAGTGTTTACAACTGATGATTCAGAGTCGATTTAGTGGAGGGCAGTGTAATTCCACAGGCAGGACACTATAAATGTTGATTAGATGAAGGTTGAGTGGAATATCTAATCACCTGGGACCCATTGGTATTCTTTTCATATCGTGTAACCTCAGTGGAAGACAGCAAAGAAACAACTATAGTACATGATCCCTACCATCGTTCGTGTTCTCCAAACAGAATAATGTGAAAAAGAGGACTCGTCCTTTGATCAAAGGTTAAGATACGATAAGGTGAAACGCAAAACATCATCAGCCTCTAGTCTGTAGAACTGTCTGCTTCAAACTAATTGACACCACATCTATGAAGCCATCAGCGTGACTACGTTAGAAGTTTGCAGCTCAACAACAAACATATCATCTACAAACGACGGGCTAAACTTTCCCAAATTAGGATGTTACGCCAAACTTTTGTTTTTTAACGCTTGAGATTATGAGGGTGAACATATCAGAATTGGCATATGTTTGGTCTAATTAGCATTTTTGAAAGCAGGTGCATTCTGGGAGAGCTTCATCTCCAGCGTCTGTCAGTAACAGCAGCTACCCAGACCAAGCAGGATATAAAGCCAAAAAAAAAAAAATCATATTACAAAGGCAACTGTCAAATTTATTGCCCAGGACATAAGGATTATATTTTTAATTTTTATGAATAGTTCTTGTGTTGGGATTGTGAATTCTTATAGTTTGATTGCAGTATGTAAGTGGCAGGCTGGTCATTGAGTATGTGACTGACCGCTTGGATCCAAATGAGAGAAATGTCGTCATCGGAGGGTGAATGTGAGGTTCTGTGCAGATGTCTGCATGGCCTCCAATTTGTTGTGACCTTGCAAACAAAGTTCCTACACATGCTAAATTATAAGGCACCACTATGCACAATTAGACTATTGGTGTAGAGGAAATTACTCTGGCATCGGCATTTATTTTGCAAGTAATAGCTGCTGGTTGCTCAGTAAGTTCATGTCTTATCTATAGTCTACTGTAGTCTATAAACTTATACATATCACATTTAACTTTTGTTGTTTTACAGCATTGTGCTGGGTCAAATATTTCAAATAAAGCATTACACCAAAACCTAAGCCTGCTTTCTTGCTTTGCAAACGACTCTCAGTGGTTTAGCCTGTAAACGGTACTTGTACTCTGCCAATGATCTGCACACGCTACATGCTTAAAAGAGACATTTCAATTCTGTCAGCATCACAAAACTCTATGCAAATACTGCCTGTCTGCATGGCTTGGTAGAGGTGAGTGAGAAAATATGTGTATTTGTAATTTGGGTGAACAAACCTTTTAATGCATCCACACACAGACACAGATCGTCCTCCCACTCTGCCGCCAGGCAGGCACACACCGGGGATGATCTGGCTTGTTCTGGCCCCGTGATTAAAGTGTACTGCGCTCACCTGCCCAAGTCCAATCAGGGGCCCGTACTGATTGCGGCAGCTTGCAGCAGACAAGAGGGGACTGGGGAGGGGTTGGGAGCTCCATCACTGGTGAAGTGACACTGTGGTGAAGCCATGGCAGGGTGGCAGGAAGCTGCAGCCCCGGGGAGGATCCAGCTCTGCTCTCCTCTTCACTCCTCTCTGGCCAGACGGGGTGAATCAATCATCTCCAAAGATGTCAGCATCTGCCCAAGCAATTTCAGATTGGAATAAATGGCAGATGGGGATGTTGTTCCCTCTGTTTAATCAGTTCCACCAAATGTGGTTTTATCTCTTATAAAATGAAACCATCTGTAGCACGTAGGTGTAAGGATCAAGTGAGGGAGGACGGAGGGAGAGGGTGACAGAGGGAGAGAGGAGAGATGTGCGTGTGCACGCATATGTGCATGTGTATGCCTTTTAATGCGTATGTGTGTGCGTGTGTGTTTTTTGCGCGTTTGTGGCGATGGAGGGCAGGGAGAGAGATGGAACACTGTGAAACAGACGCAGAATAGTGGGAGTGAAATAGGAAAAAAAGAGAGAAGCACTTATCCATTATAAAGAGGGAAAATGTAATCTTAGTGCAAGCTCACACCTCCACTCTAATCTCCTCTTTCTCTCTCAAAGGAGTACCACCCAGGGGCCATCACCATTATATCTAGACCCATCTATTTCCTTCTCCTCCTCCAACCAGACACTAGGGCTGTAATTTGGTCCCCCTAGCCCCAACCGAGGCAGAAACATCCCTGACAAATCCCCTTGTTTTTAAGCAGGGATGATAGTGTATAACCATTATAGTTCTCAAAGCTTTTACTGTAGGGATTGTCTTGGTAACACTTTACTTTGAGGTGGCCTTATTTCAGTGTGCAGCCAATTATGGAAAAGTCTAAGTAGGAAAAAAAACAGTTTCAGTTAAAATCCTTTGATTACATTAAGTTAATGCAGAATCCAAGGCGGCTACAATGTCAAAACAAGCAGCTACATCTGTACGCTCGCTCTTAGTGCTGTTCTAATGTTGTAAGCACATTAGGCACGAGAGAGACTTCTATTAAACACTGCAAAAGTAAAGTGTTACTAGGCTTTTACACAAGGTTGAGAGGCTGATAAGAAACCGGGGGAGATGCAACATAGGCGGCGGGAGAAGAGAGAAATACTGTAGGCGTCTGTGCCCCACTGTGTATGATCTTCACATGTTCTGGCTTATAGCTGTCATTAATGAACGTCTGACAGGGTTATTCACCGGAGACTCTGAGGCAAGAAAATTCAACACCTCCAGCAATACATCATCACTCTTCTATCATTCATATCCATGAAGAACAGGACTCCATATGTGGAGAGAGCCTGTCTTTGAAATGTATGTGTAATACTTGTTATTAAAGCGATTTTTCAAATACGCAAAACATAAATCTATAATTTTAGAGGATGAATGTGAAATTTAATACAAGTGCTCCCCACACCACCTCCCAAAAATATGACTATTATTCCCTGAGTGTCGACTGGAAGGCGGTCGACTCTTTTTTAGACTGCCAACATTAGGATTACACCCTTAGCCAACAACAAGTGATGGGCAAACTGTTCCTTGATCATTTTCTCAGCCAATCATTGAGCCGTATTTTTTTTTCACTTGGCAACAGACCTGTAAATCTTAATTGTTAGATTCATAACAATTATGGTAATCAGGGGAAACTGATGAAGTACACAGTATGTCAAAGAGTATATAACTAAACATTATTACAGCTACTAGTGAGGAAATGGGACAAGAGTTGAATAAGTGAAACATGTTTTTAACAGACAAACTGGTCCAGGGTTTCTGTAACTCCTCTTAATTGTTATTTCAGCTTTGTAATGAAAATGTGTGCATGGAGTTTAAATCCAAATTTGAAAAAAGAATACGAATAGAGAGGTGAGAATAGCAATAAGGAAGAAGTAAATAAATAATGTGGTTTTATGACATTTAATTCACTAATAACATCTTTTACTCACGTTCAAATTCTTGCCACTTAATTAAACCGTAATGATATAATTATTAGCCTTAAATTAAAGCCGGTGTCTTCGGTCATTAATCCCTTTATGGGAGCAGATGATTTGAAATTATTTCTTTAACATTTTTGCCCAGTTGGGTTGAGTGAAAATATAAACTTGGAAAGGAGCACATCGATATCTTTTTGTGTCTCTCCTTGGAGTCATGAAATTTTAAGGAGGGATGAAATGTTCCTCAACATTCACTAAATGAAACTTTCATTTCTTGACGTGGTTGATGTGACGAGGCGATTAAAGAAAACTATTAAGTAATGTTATTTTAAATATTTGGGTTTCATTTTTAAGATAATACTTTAAATCTTCAGTTACAAGCGGGCAGTTTTTTGGTCGACATACAAACTGCACTCCCTGTGCTCTCACTACTCCCATTTTATTTGTGGGTACAGGCAGATCTTTTTTCATTCACAGCACATTATCTACATCATTATTTTAATTAAATATAACAATAATTAGAGAATGTCTCATTCATGTGGATTTCTATCACGTGACGGTGATGATAAAAAGTTGTTCTATATAAAAAGCATAATAAATACAGTGTCTACTATGTCTCAAGATGCTTTCTACTGACCCTCCCTCCATCTGGCTGAAACCGTGCTCCAGTTGGGCACCCTAATGTGACGGGATGTATTGTGATGATTGCGAAAATGACTTGGACTCATGCGGAGTGCTAAATGGACTCTATAAGAGCCGGCTATATCTGGACAGCACAGTTCACATCCACTTTATTTTCTGGTTTTATTAATTTTTAATATTAAAGGCTAAAACGGCCCACAGTGCTATAGAGACAAAGACACCACCCCCCGAAGACTAGCCTTTTAAATTGATGTCAAGTGAGAGGCGGCAATTATTCAAAAAGTATTTTTAACCTGTGAATCAGAACAAGACATATTAAAATGGATGCGCACGGGCAACAACGATTTTTGCAAGGAAAAATTGGAAGAACGACAATGAAACTGAAGCATGCTAATGTGGGTAGCAGACTGAATCGGTCTTTTTCACCAAGTGGGGTTATTACACTTTCAGCGCTAATTTCTTAATTATGCTGTCTAGACTTTGTTCATCTTCACTCAGTACAGCTGGCCAGTTGGAGATGCGGCATAAGTGCAAGACCATTAAAAGCATATCATAGCATCATCAGGCCATCACAGGAATAAATGCTTACATTTCTAGTTAGGTTTCTCTGGTGCCCCTGACTGAAACGGATTAAAATTAAAGGGGGGAAAAATGGCATTAAAGCATCGTTCTTTTTCTAACCATACACATTTAAAACTAAATGCACTGGATATACATAACTAGCATGGAAAAGCTAAGCAGAAGAGCGGATTATCAAAGAATATCAAACATTATGATGCATGTGAGACCTAAGTTTGGAAAATGAAATGAAAAAAACTGTCATCTATCACCTTATAGTGCCCTATGTAACCTTTCTATTGTAGCTGTAACTTTAACATCTCTGTATTCTGATAGTGTTTTTCTCTATTTGGAGCATTTTCTCACCCTGTATTGCATCGTAATGGATCGCTCTTATTAACCACTTTGGTAATAAAAGTGTCAGAACATTTTCTGTACTGCTACACCAAATGTATCATGAATGAGGAAGGGATAAGTGAGAGAAAAGAAAGAAGAAAGGCATCAAGTGAGCTGCAGCCGGTAGCCAATAAACCATATTCAGATCACAATGCTGGCACAGTTGCTCAGTTTGCTAAAAAGCATTTTCATTCCTCGTTTGTGGTACAATCAGTAATAAATGCTGTTACTGGTCTGTTTGACAGAACACTGTAGTAATCAGTCATGTGCTGATAATCCATACCGATTGGTCACAGAGCAAAAAGACAGGAGCCTGTTTGCGTTCTTCCAACTGCAAATAGAGCCTGTTATCTGCTGCTCGATGTCCAGATGCATTGTCTGAATAATCACCTTGTGAAAACCATCTTGCTTGTGCTTTGTACCTAACATGTCTGCTGTTCTATTTCTATGTTTCGCAGAGACCAGGAACCAATTTGGGCTCCAGCAGGCCTTGAGACAGTCAGGTAGGCAAGAAGGGAGGCGATAGCTGAACAGAACGAACAGCCAGCCATACATATGGATCAGGTCGACAGGCTGAGCATTAATGGCCTCCCTCTGGAATCTAAAACACCAGCACAGGCCAGAGAGGAGCTCCTGGGGGAAATCAGAATACCAGCAGCCATTCAGGTCAGCTTGTACTTGTTCGCTGCATGTTACAGCTCCATTTTCTTCCCCCACCCTCACAGTCAGAGAGCCTTCTCAGAGGTGATTTATACGCTTGTATTATGTATTGAGTGGAGAGCATTGTTGACTGCTTTCTGCAATACAATTGGGTTTCTGTTGAGAGTGGTTTGTAGAAGGGTGAAATATGGTTTAGATGAAAGGCTTGATTATGTAAGGCGACAAGGTGCTGCTTTTGCTGTTGGAGAAGTATTTTAATATAATTCGGGTGGCACTACAGAAGCCTATGCTCTCTGCAAAATCAGTACAAAGGAGAAGAAACTAAAATGATTTAGTCAAATTGTTATTGTTAATAATATTATTCATTAATGACAAATGAAATATTTCCTGGTTGTAGCAGATGCAATGTTTATTTAGATTTTATCATTTGTGTGAGTGTCTGCTCCTCCCTCAGCCTGGTTCTTCAGCCTTCTTCCTGTTAAAAGGGAGTTTTTCCTTCTCACTATCGCCAAGTGCTCATTCACAGAGGCCTGTTTGATCGTTAGGGTTTTCTCTGTATTATTGATGGGTCTTTCAATATATAAAACACAATAAAACTGAATTGAATTAAACTATATTTTTATAGTGAGTTTTCAGCACTTTTCAGCACCTGACACTGCTCGGATGCTCTCCCTCCGGCACACTCACATATATCCACCACTGTTTCATAAGTGCCCATTTATGACCATATACTGAGGCATTTGATGTGTTTTGCTTACTGTCTTACTACAGTTCTTAAAATACAGCTCTTTAAAAGTCTAATTTCCACATTAAGGACAACAAAGTTTAGAATTTAATTTCACTTTATTGATTTTGTGTTTTGTGTGCCTAGGCCATAACTTTATTGTCTCGTATACTGTATTTACTACAGTAGGTAGACCTTGATTTTCCACTAAGCTATGCAATATGTGCTTCCAGCCCTGAAGCCGACACGTACGTGTATTTTGCCCTACAAAATTGTTAAAGATTTTGGGGAAAACCAAGCACCAAAACGTGTACTTCCAGTGTGTCTACATTACGATATAGTAAGAATGAGTCAAATGTCGAATTATTTAAAACACAAGCAGAAAAATACCTGACACACAACAATAAAAAGGGGGGAAGTAACACCGTACAATTTCCCTACTGACAGTAACCACAATATTGCATACTGCAAGCAACCCAGTTGCACCCTGACTAAGAGATGTCATTATTTCACTTTCTGCCGCTTGCTATTGCTGAAACTCGTGCTGCTCTCCCGTGCAGCGATCTCCCCATCTTAGAAATCAAACAGTACAACTGAAACACTTTCATTCTGCCCGTTCCAGTTATTCAAAGAAATGTAGGCGCTTACTGACTCATGGTGCAGCTACAAGTAACACCACCTCCCAGCATGACTCCTGAAATGTTGCCATTTGTCACACGGAGCATCTTACAAAGATGGTTTTCTCGCACACTCAACAAACCTCTGTTTTGTTTTGTTTTTACTGTTCAACCCTGCTGTTCCGTATACGTCACAGTCTACAGTAATTTAACCCATTTTATACTCCCCATCAAAAGTGGTGGGAGAACAAAAGGCTTTATCCGCTCTAGTTTAAGAATGCTGACAATGTGACTGTCATAAGCAGGACTTGTGACCTTGCTGAAGTGCCATTCCCACCCACACACCCATCATATCAATACTGCCTATGTCCTCACCAGTAAAGTTCTTGTAAGCAGTGACTTGTGACTGTGGCCAGACATTGGTGGCTATTCAGAACTGGTCTACTATTCATCAAAGAATTAATGTGTAATTGTTTTGACAAATCCTTTGTGTAATTAACATATTACCCCCAGCAAAAAATCCTCAAAGTCAATTTTTTAAAATTCCCAAGTACTAAAGACCTTTTGATAATAAACATTTCTGTTTACAGGGACCAAAATATAGACTTTTGAGTAAAGGGGGATGCACTCAACACATGCTTTAACAGTCAAAGCAGAATGATAATCAGTGGTAAAGTAATACGGGACACAGAGCCAGGCCCGATAACACATGCTAAAATGGTCACAGTCAATATAACTTAATCTACGTCCATGCTCCATCTCTGCTGCCTTGAATTAGATCAGTAAAAACAACTAAATTTGCAAGCAAAGTGTTAATTTAAGTGTGAAAGCTTTAGCAAATCTGGTCCAACAGTGCCAGAGTCAATACAATTGAGAAACATGAGCTCTGCGCTGACACTCGTGTGTGTGCTCGTGTGTGAGAGCGCACCCATACCTCCTGGACTCAACACATATCACTCACTGATAGACTCCAACTAGTCGGCCCTATTCTTCCTACCCTCCATCCATCCATTTCCATCGTTGTGCGTCTTCTCTCGGTCTTTATTGCTGTCCACGCAGGGCGTGTGTGTGTGTGTTCGGGTGTGTGTTTTGCTACTATAGATGAGGCAGAGGGACGGCTATGTCTTGATGCGGCAGCAGCAGTAGCAGAAGCAGCCTGTGGAAACAAAGGCAGGGTGATTTATAGCCCCGTACTGAGAGCATAAATCACACCTGCAGTGCCGCGCCTTTAAACGCCCTGCGTCATGACAGCATTTACCTTTTATAAATGATTGGGCTGAACCTCCCATGGAGCCCGAGACCACAAAGCTCACTCACTCCCCCATCTAACTCTTCCTTTGTTTCACCTCTCTCTCTCTCTCTCTCTCTCTCCCTCTCTCTCCGTCTCATTTCAATTTTCTCTCCCTATCTATCTCGCATGTCATCCTCTCTTTGCTCTCGCATCTCTCTGCTTCTGCCTTCTCTGTCTCTGTCGAAATTTCGCCCTCCTTATTCATGTCCCGTCAATCCTCTTTCCTCCTATCTCTCCTCACCACAGCCTCTGTTTCTCCATTTGCAGGGCATGATGGGATGCTCCCAGTGGCGCTTCGTGCCGCACTCACCCAGTGTCGACATCTGTAGGGGATATATAGCAAAAGCTGCTTAAAAGGCAGCCGCAGCATCCACAGCCGTTTAGGAAATGAATGTGTCAGTCTTGGCCCTATCTGCCTTCCTCATGGCCACTTTTGTGTGTGGCAAATACACAACGAGGAGGAGGAGGAGGTGTTGGGGGAAAAATTACACATACACATACTCACACATACACACATAATGGCCACACCTGTGTCATGGAGGAAGTGTGAGGCAGAGAATACACAGCCCCAGCTGCAGGAGTGTGGCTACAGATAAAGGTGACGTCTTGAGGCCATTACTTATCCAGCACAGCAGCAAAGGTTTGCAGATATTATACCTGCTGTCTCCACATAATAGCTCTGGGTTGGAAGCCACGCATACACATTTGGATACACACACAGCATCCACACGCATGCAAACAAAGCAAGCGCAAGCAGCATGGGACACAGGCAGGCCCACACGTATTCAGACCACAAATTTATACACATTTTCAGTGCTAAATCGCAAACACACAGACACACACGGCGAGCTCTCGCCTCACTGACTTAAAACAGATGAAAGAGCTGGTAAATGAAATCTGACTCAACAGTTTAAAATGCAGCTCGGCAGCGCTGCGAGCATCAGTAGAATAAAACGACAATATTCCTCAAAGCTGCCACAGCAGCAGCCAGCGGGAGTATCTAACAGAGGTTTGTTTTAAGGGCTTGCTTTCCTTAAGGACACGGCATGTCTGGTACAGGTGTGGGAGAAGTATTTTGCTTTTGTTGGTGCAAAACACACTGTGGAAAACTCCCTATTTTAGATGAGTGTCTGCACATTAGGCGCTCATTATCAAAGTGACAGCACTGTAGAAAATACGCATTTTACAATCCTAAACCTTGTCGTGCAAAAAGAATGAAAAAAAGCGTCTTTATTCCTTTCACTTTACAACTTGAAACTCTAAAAGTAAGTGCCCTGTAACACCTAGCTCAGCTGCTACTGTG
The DNA here is from genome assembly GCF_000239375.1 of Pundamilia nyererei. NCBI lineage: Eukaryota > Metazoa > Chordata > Actinopteri > Cichliformes > Cichlidae > Pundamilia > Pundamilia nyererei. Next base: position 4,842,815 of record NW_005187411.1, read on the forward strand.
AACTACAATAGCTGCTATTGTTCTAGTTCAGCAATTTTACATGTAAACCAAGAATTAATTTGAGTTCCAAGCAACTAGACAGATGTGTCTACGCTTTATGATAAGAAACTTGGCTCAACTACTTAAATCATCCCAGTTGTTTTTCTTTTTTTTCCCCCCCTATCTGAAAATTAACATCTAAAAAAAAACAACGAAGAGATTACATTTATTATTTGAACACGATGCAACACATTTTTAAACACACATGCTGCAGCTCCTAAGTGGGAATCAAATTAACGACTAACTTCCACGCTGAACAGAACCCATCTCATCATGTCCCTGAACAACCTACAGCACGCACAGTGAATTTATACCATCCATGCATTAGCGCTTCATTTAGTCCCAATTCCATCTGTTAAATCCTTACACACTTGATCTTCTCTCTCTAGCGCGGGGTTCTCATACAGTTCCAACTTTTCATGGCAGCAAATGAAAAAGAGGGACCCGGACAGACAAGATGAATCGAAACCCAGCCAGTCATTTCAGCTCCAGTTTGAATGTGACAGTTGTTCTTTGTATTTGCGTTGGACGGTCTACAGTGGAAACGAGAGATGCCCTGCAAATGTGAGCTATTCCTCTGCCAGGATGCCGGTTGTTCTACTGTAACTGAGCAGGAGCCTGTGTGTGTGCAGAAAATAAATACCAGCACCCTTGCAGCGAATAAAGCTTTGCAGACATTCTCAAGGTCTAAAGAGATTTTTCCTTTTTTTTGTAACAGACTATTATAGTATACATTTATTAAAAGAGACTCTAAATGTTAATGCTTTATGCATTAGCTAGAACATAGCTAGGGCTTTATACTGTTGGCAGAAAAAGCGGTTTATTTACCGTTATGATGCTGGGAAGATGAAGGCGAAGAAGGATGACAGCTTGTCATGAAAGTCAGCAAAAGATTGACAGTTGTAACTTTTTCCACCCTTTTGTGGAACCAGAATGACTCACTCATAAGTGAGACTAATGGTTTTATTCAAGAGAAAAGACAAACTCAAACATTCCCTCCTTTGGAGAGCAAGCTAAAACCCTCAGTGGAGGCTAAGAGGCTAATTTCCAGCTCCTATTAGCATGCCCTCTGTTAGTCTTGAGAAGCCGTGTGTGCAGCAGACCTGACCTCCATGTTTAAAACTGCACCTCAACACGGAGCAGGGCGTCCACTCCCCTGAACCTAACCTTGCACTGTCTGAGCTAAGGGATCAGCAGAAGCAATGGTCCATACTGTAGCTGCATGCACACAACCAACAAACATTGTTTTCTGTCTGGGGTTAATTGGTTTGATTACATGCCTTAGGCTATGGTAGATTCAGTAGGGGACTTTAGGCCTTGCAGTCACAAGGGCATACGAAGTATTCAGATGGTATTAATTAACTATTCATAGGAGTCTAGTCCTCTGCCCAAGGTAAGTGTTTACCTCATCTTTATCGCCTCCTGAAAGATCTCCTTTTATAGTTACTAAAAACTACTTGTCTACCTTCCTGAGTAAAGGTTTAACTATTTCAGCTATGCAAATTAATCTTGTCCCATCTGGTAGAAACGTTCAAAAAATGTCTTTGGCTATACGAAAAGTAAATATTGTTGATATGCCTGATCTGTCAGAATGAAATCTCAACAGCTTCGCTTTGCCAATCTCCCCATTAATAAAAAAAAAAAGAAAATCGGCAGTGCAGGGCATGAGTAAAACTTCGACATAGCTTGAAAGGTATGAAAATACAACCGTTTGATGTTTGAATCTGAACTCGAGGAAAGGTACCGGCTATCATTTAATTAGATGGTGTGCCTTTGGATTAAAAAAAATAAAACAGAACTCGAGAACTATTTAACCTGTGCCAGTTTTAATCTCCAGGGTGCTTATTAGGTAAGAAATACCTCCTCTATCAAGGAATGACTCTTCTTTAATCACTTTTTCTAGGGAGTTACTGGCCTATCAGGCAGCAGCCACTCGTGCATGAGCCAAGATTGTGCCCTAATCGAATCTTTAACCATTAGTGTAATAAATTATGAACCGTATCAGCATCCAAGGCCTGCTGAAGACTCCGCTGTGCCATTCGGTGCAGAGTTTTAGGGCACTTCAACAGTGCACCGTGCCCTAAAATGTCAGGTCATCTTAACCTCAACCTGTACCATTTCAATCTGAGATGTCACAGCTAAAGGCAGCACAATGCTTCCCGACAGCAAAACTTTGCCCATGAGCAGCAGACAAAAAGTACACAGTAATTATCTAAACCTGTTAATAAGAATGCACTGCCAAACATATATACAGTTATATCCACTCTTATGTACGCAGCACCGCAAAGGCACAACATTTGCACGATGGCGTCGGCTGTTTACAGTGAGTGCAGACTCTCCTCTTTCTCCTCCTTATGATCTGCACCTGCTGCAGCCCCCAGCCATGCACTATAGCTGGTATACATTATGTGGCTCAACATCACGGGTAAAGAAATATATAAATAAATATAAACACTGGCTCTGGAACATGTTTTCTCCCTCCCTCCCTCCTCTTCCCTACACTGAGAAGTAATGAGGGGCTACCTGTAATTACAAGCAGCTGCTGTCTTCCCTGACGAACGCTAATTGCCAATAATGATTTTGGAGAGCTGTAAAAATTCACCGGCTGACGCTCTCTCCTTCTCGCTTGCTCTCTCTCTCTCTCTCCCCCTCCTCTTTTCCTCTCTCTGTGGTTCGTAGAGGCAGAGAAGGAGAGTTAAAGGAGAGAAAGGGAGAGAGAGGCAGAGAAAGAGGAGTTGGTGGGTTTATTCTCTCCCTGCCTGTGTCACAGTCGGGAGTGCAGTTAGCTAATTTCTGTTGCTGACATATCAGAACCCTCAGTCGCCTGTTTGCCATCTCTTCCCTCTCTTCCTTTCTCACCTGTTTGCCATCTCCTTCACGGGCTGATAACAGCTTTATTAGAGCTATAATGTGCAGGTGGAAGTTTAAAGGTCCCGTATGAGCACGGCAAGGAACAGAGGGGAGTGTAGACAGGAAGGCTTAGGTGAATGGGTGAGGTGCCTAATAAGCCACATGCATAATTAAAAGACAACGATGCCACTAATTAATGAATGCTTGTGTTTGGCTGTGCGTTGTAATGGAGACAGCGTCAGCGGGAGAGAGTCTGTCTGAGGGAAATTGAATTAGCCCCAAAATAAAGGGAGAGGAAGACTGGCAGAGTTAGGGGACTGATGCTTCTCGGCACAACATCCCGGCACATTGCGAGCCGGTGTTACAAATCTTCTTTTGACAGAAAGTCTTTGGTTATCCTAATATTCTGATTTTATTTTGAGCAAAAGCGGACATTCATCCAAATCTCGCCTTGTTCTGGATATATCATTTTGGCAACATGCAAAACCTGCAAATATGTCTAATGACTCACGAAGCGCTTTTCACCCTCGATAGCTGAATTAAAGATTGTTAAGTTCTTCATATCACCATGATGCACACACAGCCATGAATGTAGAGCACTGGGTTCTATATATAAGTCACCGCGGTGCAACACTGATTGTCATTTCTAGCCGTTTGAGGTTTTCTTCAGTCCACTGACCGCTCCCCACCCACCCCAAACAGCTCTTCCCATGAACCAGAAAAGAGAAAAATGTGCCGTCCGTGCTCTTCATCTTTATCTGCCCCGGTGTTGAGCATCATCTTGTCGCTGTGATAAGTGTTCAATAACAGAGTGAACAAACACGCTGATGCGGTGGCATAAAGTCCACACATGAAAGAGTTTTTCAGTTTTACAGCGCACAAACCCGCCCCACCTTTGACCTGTTATCAAAGGTACTATAAACGTGACACAAAAGGAAGCCTGAGTTCCCACCATTTGTGACAACACGTTTACAGACTGTCCTCTCAGAGCAGTTATGACAGAATCAATGAAGCCCTAAAAGCATATGAGTTATGCTCCAGTTCACTGCACAGACATGCTTTTGAATGATACTAATATCACTGTGATTACCTAAAATGCACCATTTTCAATATTTTCAATATTTCAATAATTAATTCATAATTAACATAAAATTTCCTGTTCCAGCTTCTTATGTGTTCTTGTTTTGTGTGTTTGTTTTGTTGCTTTTCCATATTTTACTTCATTGTAAATGGCATATCACTGCTTTTTTTACATCATACACTTTTTTAGTAATTTCTTTGTTGCATTTTCCAAATTAACTAACCAAGAAAAGAATTATTTTTTAACTTCTGTCACAAGACATGTAAATCTTACAGCTTGTGAAAATGTCCCCAAGGAGACAGCAAAAGGTCTCCAGCTTTAAATTTAAAGTAAAGATCAGAGCAATAGGTAAGCAAGGTTTTTTCTCAAATGTGTGTATCATATATGAACACAAAATTTGCCAAAATGCAAAAAAGCTAAAGGCTTGTAAAATAACAGTACAGTGATCATGTAAAGGATATGAATGTTTTGGAGAACAGGGTTGGTCAACTAAACTATTCTAGTAGCTCACTTCTATACTGGTTATAGAAGTGAGCAAATTTGGTTCAATTTTCTTAGTGAGAAAGATAACCAGATTTCAACAGGTTGTTCTTGAAATTTTTAAAAAATAAATGTTTTACTTGACATTATAGTTTACCTTTTCCTCCATTTAAGTAATACCTTATAACTGCGATTTAGGAATAAAATGTTCCTTCTGAATCACAAAACTTTTACAAAAACCTGCTTAAAATATTTGGGGTAAAATATTAATATTCAATTTTCTAATGAGTGAAACACAATTTTCATTTCTTTACTTTTTATGCTTTTAGTATAATTAGTTTGTCTTCTAGTCCTACGCACAATGCTGGATTTTTTTCAGATTCCTACTGGATTGCTGTTTTGTTTTGTGTATTTTTTAAATCAAGATATAGTTAATTGTAAGCGAAAGTTTAATTTTCAAAAAATATTGCATTAAAAAAATATATATTTATATATATACATATATATATGTATATATGTGTGTGTATATATTCATCCTAGATCAACTGAATGACGGGGATGTTCCTTTGAAATCAAACATGTATTTTGAATTAATTTTACTGTGTGTTGATCTGAAAATGAAAGAGACTAGTTTTACCCAACCTAATCACCAGTAGCTCATCTCCAACATAGATTTATTCCCTCACTGCTTTGATCACTAACTGCAGATTTTATGGACATCTGTGGTTTTGTAAAAGACCTTTGAACACGCTGAACTGTGGGAACCTCTTGCAATAAAAAGGTGCTTAAACACTATCTTATCTCAGCTGCCTTGAAAAGCTTAGGCGTTTATTGTGTGTTTATTACTCTGTAATTATTATACGAGCCGAAGTTTCTTCTCTGTGGGAAAATTGTCACGGCACTGACTCATATTGTCGCCGCAAATCGCCGCGAGATTCTTTATGTCATTTTCAAAAGTACAAAAGAATATTACTTTGAGCTTTTGGGAGGCAATAAAACAATATGATATCACCAAGTCTGATTGTCTCATTGTTTTCTTCGTAACACTGCGCAATAACCAGCAGCTGTATCCAGCCTCTTACCTCCTTATTTTCTTTCTCTAATGGGTAGGCAACCTGGAAAAAAACGCTGCTTGTAATGATTTCATTGTTTGGAGAGCTCAGGCGAGTTCTGTTTTTTGAATCCACTGATGTCATGACAGCTCTGAAAACATTTCCATGTAACATGTGGCAAAAGGCCCTATTAAATTACATTGTTCTGGACTGAGCTTACTTTTGCACGCCATTACATACATTCTCAGGTTGCAAATTGTTCTTATCTTCCCAGATGCAGAGGAACAGATGCAAAGTGACTGTTATCAGATTCTGAGTGGAATCATTAACTAATATGTTTTTGTTGAAAAAAACACCTGAAATGACCCGATTTGAAATTTTCAACTCCCTCATCTCACTACGGGGACTTCATTTATCTGTATAGGCCAGTGCAAAACTCTTAACAGGCTGAACCAGTTAAAGGCATATTTCCCACAGCCAGCATCTTCGGATTTGAATACGGTGCCTGATATTTGGTATGTAATAAGGGGCCTGCAGCCTTTCCCTCTCAGTGAGCAGTAAGGGCCCGTCTTCCCGATAATACCATGCATGGATAACTGAGTGAGACGCCATCAGATACTGAAACCAGCAGGCTTAAGGGAAATGAAATTTATTTGGAGGCAAGAGAGTGAGGGCGGCAAGGAAAGCGGCGAGGATAATTGAAACGGGGAGCGTTCAGTTGGGGAGAGAAATTGAGATGTTGTCACCAAGTCCTCCTTATCATCATCAGGACCACTGTGCAAAAGCAATTAAAGAGCCAAAAAGAATATCTGGAGTTATGCAGAATCCAAGAGAGCAGAACGCAAGTCAACAAGGTGCCCTGTGCACATCGCAAGCACGCGCGCAAACACACGTGCAGCCTGTGAAGAAGAAGAGGAGGACTCGACTGACAGATTGCACTTATTTGCGTTCGTTTTGTCGAAAATGTTTCAGTCTCCAATTTGAAATTACACTATGAGCCAACGAGTTATTCATTAAAGTCAGACTGATCTGCTGTTGATCATTGCTTTTCTTTTCCTATAACAAGGACATGCTATGTTTAAACGCTAAAAAATATCACGTTTTGAGCACGATTTCATGACTAATAATTACATACACGGCTCACAATGTCACATATTTCACATGTTTCATTTCAGCCAATTATTATAAATAATAATTGGCTGAAATGAAATATGTACCACAATATGTACAATGATGGCACGAGTCCATGCCAGTTTGTTCTAGCTGTGTGTCATCTAAAAGGCTCCGGGTGCAATTTTCTTTTTCCTCCTTTGTTTTGTTTTGGACACAAATTAGAGTCTAGCAAAGTTGCAGAAAGAGGTCGTCCTACTTTAAAGCAAACCGATTCCTGCTTCTTTCTTTTTTTGTTCCAAAGGAAATGTCTGTCTAGTTTTCAGATTGCCGAGGCTATCACAAGTAGAGGCTACTCCACGGTTCACCCTGACTGAAATAAAAAAAAGATCAAACCTGCGAATGTGCTTCAACAAGTAGAGTGATTATTTAGTCCCTTTTGCACACAGTAACAAAGGCGAACCATGATGAGGGTTTTACAGTCTCTTATATTCCCATGTCTGATTTTCACGATGTTCTGGCATACCTCAATAAGCTAAATCTTGTCATTTCCTTTCTCCAAATTGAATTTCTAAGGGGATTTAAATGGGCCAACTATGAATGATGCCATGGGCGAGAATGCTCAAATTACCAACAATGTGGAGAAAAATGAGTCTGAAAGCAGACAAGAGGCATCGGGGGGTTTTGAAGATGTGGGTAGACTGATGCACTTTCACAGACAATTCATCAAAAGCCTCTTTTTCTCCCCTCCACGAATGCCGGCCACTTCTTTCTCCTTCACGCGAGTTGAAACAACCTGTCTGTTGAGCCCTTACCTTAGGACAAAAAAAAAAAAATAGACGATCTTACTATTAGCTGCATACATTTTTAACTGAAACTAAATCATCATTGGGTAGAGACCAGCGGGGAGAGCGAGCAGCTGAACTGGTGAGGATTTTTTTTTAAAAAGCAAAAATTAAATGAAAGAGGGAGAGACTGGATTAAAAAAAAAGAAAAGAAAAAACACAAACAGGATAACAAAGAGAGAACTGGAACGAGTAGCGACAGACAGAGAGAAAACGAGAACAAGGGAGCGGGTGAGAGGAGAAGAGCAGAGTGGCGGTGGCTCGGTGGGGGGGCCCATAGTAATGAACAGGTGGTGGGGGGAAGAGAAGGTTAAGCCTGTTTCTGTGGGTGTCGCTGGAACCTACCCCGTGCTGTGTGGACAGATGTGTGGACGGGCCTGCTAGCTAGCTCTCACTGTCTCTCCCTCCCCTCCCGCCTGGCCGGTGCTGCCAAAGCCCACTAGCCTGTGCTCAAAAACTCACTCATTTATCCGCCTTTGTTCTTTGTTATTTTTGGACTCGGACGCGGCAGTGAAAATTGTCTCTCTCCAAGGAGAATCACGTTCCTGTCTTCCCGTCTCGTTAGCTTCTGTCCATGTACGATGCGCAATAATGTGACATTTGGGAATGCTGTGATGTTTGGTTTTGTTGTTTTGAAGCTGCTTTGAATCTTCTCTGCCTGTGGCATATAGAAAGAAAGATTAGGAGAGTTAGTTTCTCGTGTTTGAAAAGCCAGGTGGCTAAGGGAGCCCCTGACAGGTACTATTCTAATGAACACACACGCTTCTGCTGTTGTTGCTTCAGGCCTGTTGACAACCAGAGAGGAACAGGATGTTGTCACTCAGACCTTCCACAGGGTGTGTATATGTTGCTCACGAGTCAGGGCTCTGTGTGACAGGTGTTTCCTTGTTTGTCTATCAGACTGATTTTTACATTGTCAGCTCACAGGCAATGATTTATAATTTATCAATGAAGGACCCAGTGGAAAGAGTGTAGGCTGACAATCTCCAGATAATTTAAGTAATCAAACTGTCGTTAAGGTCTATGAGGAATTCTCCGTTTCCGAATGGAAAAAAGTAAGAAAACTACGAAAAGTAGAAAATATGCGTGTTTGTGTGTGCCTTTCTAGGTGGAAATCACCTGTGTTGGCAAAGCAGAGGCTGTATTTTGTCAGTGCGTAGAGATCTGGTCTGCACCTGTTGTCAGACACACACACAAACATGCGCGCACACACACCAGATGAAAATCAGTTGACAGCATGGCCAGCTTCATCAGATGTGCCCATTCCTGCTCCGTTCATTAACGTCCAACCGAAGGCGGCTGGCCTGGGGCCTACTGCGAGTCCCACTCGGCTAAACAGCACCTCCACAAAGCAAACAGAAAGACAGAGAGCGAGAGAGAGAGAGACGCGTGCAGGCAAAGAAAGACGTTCGAACAAAGTGAGGAGGGAAAAATAATAAAAGGTAGATTATGCGAATGCAGCTAGAAAAACAAGATCATAATAGCGAGAGAAAGATACACGCAAGCACGCGGAAAACCAAAACTACCGAAGATTGGCGAGCTCAGCCATAGCCTTGGTTTGGAGGTCAGCTGGGAATTTTGGATTGGCGTCGCCTGTGTGACGCCCACACGCTCTGCCCGTTCTCCCTGGGATGCCAGCGCCACCTGCTTACATTGTGGATGGCAGCTTTGGTGCCCAGCAGGAGGGCTGGATGGACGGACTCACAGACAACATGTTTCAGCTAGTTTGTTTGGAAACCTGCGGCCGCCCAGCCAGAGAGAGGAAAACTTTGGGAGAGAGGGGTGAGAGAAACAGAAACAGAGAGAAGGATTTTCAAGAGTTTGCCACATCTCGCTCGGTCTCGCTGTCTGACTGGTAAGGCGTGTGACAAACAGTGACCTGAAATTGATTGGCAAGTCGGTTATAGACTGATAAAAATCCAAGCGCTGAGATTTTTTACGCCGATCACTTCGTCGGGCACGGGAATGATGATGGCATTTAGCCATTGTGACAGGCAGGTTTGTCATATAATCATGCAAACCCTGCAATATCCATCTCAAACCGACATTATCACACCATATGAAACCATCTGACCAGTAAAGGGAAGCTGCTACCGTTTTGGCCACTGTATGCACCAACAGTTCAAACCTGTGGGACTGAGAGAAAGAGGTGATTTCCCGAAGCCTCCCACTGAATGTGAACTCTTTTTCCACATTAGCATACCGAGTAAGCACACTGGCCTGACTCATAACAAATGCAACCCTGGAAGAAACAAACATGACATAATCATTGCGAACATCATCACCAGCACCCACTTTCTCTGAGTTATCATTTACCTACTTCCACCCGCTGAGATGAGCGAGCAAAGAGGGGGAAATGATGCTAAAAAGAATATAGATCACAAACTGACTGCTGTATTTTTTCGAGTTATTGGAAAACTATTTGAGGACAGGAGCGTAACATGTGAGTATTATTTTTTTTTCCTGAGGAAAGGGTGAAGAAGCTGTGGGCAATAGTAAGCAAGTGAAGAGAGTGAAGGGGCTGGAGGGGAAACCACCTGCGGAGGAGCAGAGAGCGGTGGGGCCAGAGGAGATGAAAGAGTAAGGTTTTGATAGCTTCCTTCAAAGCCCCTCCAAAAGGTAAAAGTATCCCGGAAGACACACACAACCCCACACTCGCTATATCTAGAAGTAAGCATCCGGTGTCAGAGGAGTTTCTGAGAAAGCACTCTGAGGTACATCAGATTTTTTTTTTAACTCCACTCCTCTCTTCTCTTCAGCAGAACAAGATGTTTCTTTTGTTCTTGAAGCAACTCCCAGACAGGAAGCCAGGGCACGAGATGAAGATCAACTTGTTTCCTTCTTTAAAAAAAAAAAAAAAGTGCCTTTCTAAGATGTCAAGGTTTTAGTGCTCCTACGCAATGTCACCCCAGCCCTCAGCAAATATATTTTAGGACTCACGAGGGAGGATGTTTACATTGATGACGAGCTGACAAACAGTTTCTGAACAATGTGCTTTTCAGATCAAGGCTCGACCTTTCTGTTATATACAGAAGAGAAGAGAAGAGAAGAGAAGAGAAGAGAAGAGAAGAGAAGAGAAGAGAAGAGAAGAGAAGAGAAGAGAAGAGAAGAGAAGAGAAG
>NW_005187411.1:4853411-4863130 GCF_000239375.1 Pundamilia nyererei
AAGAGAAGAGAAGAGAAGAGAAGAGAAGAGAAGAGAAGAGAAGAGAAGAGAAGAGAAGAGAAGAGAAGAGAAGAGAAGAGAAGAGAAATGCCTTTCGTAGTACAAACGCACCCTTGATATTTATGCACAGCCACGACGGGGCTAATCAATCATTAATATGCAACTGGTTATAGCCTCACACACGTTCACGCAGAGCAGAAAGGTCAAAAGACATTTGTAGGCCTAAATTAAATATGGAAGATGATACTTTAGAGCCACTCTTTTACCCTGTCTCCAATTCAAACATGCTCTATTTACATAAAGCCATTTACAGTACAGCAGGAGCACTGAAATCGAATGAAAAACGTGATTGTAAATAAATGCATTATGAAGAAAAATAATAGGTAAAAAACTGTGAATTTAAATGAAAATATGCATGAAAGAAAATGATAAATATACATATAAAAGGGGAGCTTTTTTTCTCGTTGCAGCATATTTTTCTTTTACTAACACAATTAATTTGGGGAATATTTTTGGATGCCTCTGCATCACTGCAATTTTTTTTTCACCAGCACTGATCATTAAGCTGTTATCCACTTTTACAAGCGATGTTTATTTTTTATTAATTTTTTTTAGGACACTGAGAAATACCTCCTTCTCCAAGTAGAAACAAAGCAGGTTTTTCTACACGCTGCGCTCGGCGTGTTACTTCAGAAATAAAAAATATATATTTTTACCCATTTACAAATTAATATACAGTCACATTTGAGCTTTCTCTCGTTTTATCTGCCTCTCGCTCTCACTCGTGCTGTATCTTGTTGACTTTCTGCCAGTGGTGAATGTTGATTTCTGTCTGTTATGAATCCAAACTGCTGTCAACACTCTGCGGGTGTCATCGTAACATACTAATCTTCCCTCTTTGTCCCAAAGGCGCAAAGTCAAATCAGAGAGAAATAAAATAAGGGAGGTGGGGGAAGAAGAAAAAAGTGGATGAACGGATATTGAGAGCGAGAGAGAGCGAGTGAGAGTGGTCACATCACACAGCACTGCAGGAAGTCTTCCTCCAGTCAATCATAACCGCCAGCCTACTCAGCTTCCTGCGCAGCAAATCTCATTTGCTGCCTCTTCTCCCTCGCTGGTGTGACTATAAAGGGGGATGTGGGGATAATGTGCATTATTACTTTTATCCAATGTAAGTGAGGTGGGCCAATAATCGTGCAATGTTGGAGTTTCATTGTTCCCAGCTGCTGCGATCATTACTAAACGTCAGGGAGATGCAACATTTCCTGTCGACTTAACGACAGTAATCACTTCCCTCTCCCTGCGCACTCTCTCCCTTCGCTCCGCTGAATACTCTACCACCCAGCCCAGCCCAGCGAGGTGCAGAGATGAGGCTTCTTCATCATCTTTATTGGATTCCTCGTCCAAACCAAATCACAGTAAACACGCACTGCATCATTTTCCCATATTTTCTCATATAGACTGACTGCCTGACTGCAGCTGGTGGAATTATTGGCTAATAATAAACTTCTCCATCCGCTCCTAGAAATCTTTCTGTGCGAGTTACAGAACCTGATGCACTCCCGTGTTAGTAGTTCTTCAGACAAAAACCAAATTAAAAAGGAAAAAAAAGCTGTCGTGAGCAACGTGGAGGAGCTCAGTAAAAAGTTGACTGCCTTTCTTTGTTGCTTCCTCTCTGTCTTCTGTTCCCTATCTCTCTCTCTGTGTCTGTCAGGCAGGTGAATGCCCTGCAGACAACACACCAACAGTCTGACTTGATTTTCCGAAGGTGTTTTTGGGTTGGCAGTAGCTTCACAGGTATCACAGCTGAAGTGAGAGAAACAGAAAACGATCTGAGGGAAATGGTGAAGTTTTGATAAGTTGCAGATACGTTTTTTTTTCTTGTCTATTTGCTGAAAAATAAAATTAGGACGGGTTCATTTTCACCACTTTCATTTAGCACTCGTGTTGGTGAACCGCAATTGTCTTATAAATTACAAGACGATACATTCTACTTTTCATAGATTTGGTTCATTCAGACACAGTAATGCTCATGCAAAAATCTCAGTATCTTGCAGTATAATCAGAATAGATGAAGTGCGCTCTTTACAATCTCACAGTACCAAATGTGTGACTTCCACCCTCTTTTATAACTGCTGACAATATGGTGCCATTTCTAATGCATCTGGGCCGTAGCAAATCTTTTACCAGCACAGTGCATTGCACCATACGCTGGGAACAACGATGAACCACTGAGGCAGATGTCATTTACGACGCGCTCCATCATCACATGTAAACATCCCCACTCTTTCACTTAGACAAAAACACACACACACCTTGTTTTTGCCTTATGGTACAAGTGGCGGTGGGGAAACGGGAGGAGGTGTGGGGGGGGGGGGGGGGGGGGGGGGGGGTCTCTCTTCCTCATTCGAACAAACATTCCTCTGCATTACTGCCTCCCCCTCCCCTCGATACGCGTGTTCATTTTAAACCTAGCCCGGCTTTTGATCTGAGCCGCGTATTGTACTCCTGCCTGCTGCCCTGGCTCCCAACACCCACATACGGGGTGTAAAGAGAATTATTCATTGTTTTCACCACACAACAAAAGTGTTGGAGCTCAAAGAGCAGCTGCCTTCACATAGTTAATTTAACGTTGCTGGGTTTCCGAGCCACAGTGACGATCCGAGGTGTCCTGCTCGTTGTTTTTCCATTACAGAGGTGTGCTTATTAAAAATAGAAGGTGGGGGAAACTTAGCCAAACGCAATGGATTTCAGATAAAAATTCGACCGAAGCACATAAACTGTTATACTCTTCATCATTTAAATTCATAAGGCGGTTGCAGGTCTCTTAAACCAAAAAGGTAAATTATTCTAGCTCCCTGATGACTTCTGAAAGATAGTTTTATTTGACCTTTTCTTACATTTAGTTAATTAATCCTTTTATTTTCTATCTTTCACGTTAAAATGCCTAATATTTCCTGCTTCCAGGTTGGTTTGCCCTCATATTATATCATTGTAAATTATTTAATAAAGTTGTGTTATTTTAATTGGACCAAACTTGCTCTTCCCTCTGCAAAGGTGAAGTAAAAGTAAAGAAAATAATCTTAAGAATACTGGATTTTGCAACACTGATTTCTTTGGAAGGATCCCGGGATTTGGTACCAATTAAAAGAAAACAGTACTGCATTGGCAGATTTTCTAATATTTACACCAATTTAACAAAACTTGAGAATATTTATTTAACAAATACAGAAATATTGTTTCAACTGTTCTTTTAAGGAAAATTCTCCAGACCTCAACAAGGAAATTTAAACTATACATATCAGTGCAGCTGCACTTTGTTATTTTTGTTTTTGTTAGTATTCAAGATATAAAGTGAGTGCACAGCTGCTGCATGCAGACCTACTGACCCAAAACAATGCATTTGTTTACAGAATAATTGAACTAAAGTACAAATTTATTTGGACTAAATTGGAATCATTGGACTCATTGGAAATCGGTGAAATACTAAAAGGCCTACAATATAAAGCATTACCAAATAAAAGGCACTGTTTTCTGCACAAAGGATAAGAGACATTGGCCTCTCCCCTCTGGGGCAAAGAACACAAAATAGTGCTAATTGAGACAGGACAGACAGTAGCTGGCAGCAGCGCTCATCACTGCAGTTCACTGCTGAGGAGAGGAGAAGCAGCTGAAAGCCTATGCCAGATCTCCTCATGCACCACTGATTGCAACTACTTGGCCTGATTTTGGCCTGGACTAGCCTTGCGCTTTTGTGTCCCAACTCACCGCCCAGTGCCCAGTCCCTGCTGCCACTAGCCCATTACTTGGTGCTCAGCGCCCAGAGGTGGGCTGTCCTGGAGTCCCGCAGGCTTTCACCCAGCGCAGACGAAGGGGTTTGTGCCAGCAGTTAAAGATGTGCAGTGGTGTGCACCACGAGCTGCAAGAACTGATCACCAACTTCACAAAAACAAACAGTGACACCCACAGTCAGGAGATCAGTTGTGACTGGCTAACTGGTTTACAACGACACGAAGCTCAAGCGAAGGGTTATGTCCTCAATGGTGATTGCAGGAGCCAAAATTATTAGGGATTGCAGTCTCTGATATTTCTTTTTGTTTTAGTCAACCCCATCTAGTAGCTGTAATGAATGGGACATAAGAATATAAATGTACGTGAGATCAGAGAAATAGTCTTTGACCTCTCATTCCCTAGGGTAAACTGCTCCGGATAGTCCTGTTTTATTTTTCATGCAATACTTGTTTACAGTTAGGTTTAAACTTCTGAGACTTCTATTTATTTATGATAAAGAGCCCAGGTTTAGTTTAGCAGGACATAAAGTCAAGCTCTATATGTAATACTGATAATTCAGTTCAGCAAAGGAACACATCAGCTGATACCTTTCTACTCAACCTGCAGTCAAATCAGTTGCAGCTTCCTGTGCAAGCCGCTTTGCAACCCGCCTCCACCCTCAAGCTCTTCCATTTCATGCTGTATCTGATCTAATCAATGCCACGTCTGTTGTAACTGATGCCGGATCTCTTCTGCACCAGAAGTCTTACTGCTGCTCTCCCATTCCACATATGCCCATGCAAAGCCAAGAACAGAGCCATGCCGTGAAATGACAATTACTGCAGGTGGAGAAAGTCTTCTTTTGAGTGATATGGTATGAATTATATGTTTTAGGCAACTGTTTCTTTAAAATGCAGTTCATGTTGAGTATAGAGTCATTTTTACCATGACTGTGATCAGAAATAATCATTACAATGAATTTCCTGCAATCATACTTACGGAAACAGAATCTGATGTAAAACAGAAAAGCAAAAGCAGGCGAGGCTGCCCATCGTTTCACTGCACTGTCAAACTAATGCAGTAGATTTCAGTAAATATGATAATTCTGCATACTGTCAGCTGGAACAACAACCTTGCCGTAACTTCAGTCCATCACAGAGAACTAGTCGGTTGCTCAAGCTGTCAGAAAGTTTGCTGCTACACAGTCCCAGCAAGGCAGCATCTTGTAACTTCACTTATTCTGTTCCTGTGCCAGACTCCTTCCCGAGCCAAACTAGGAAATGAGACTCTCTCTGAACCTGGTAGACTGAACAGAATGTGAGAATTGACAGGTATAGCAGCATCTGCCAAACTGTGAGGCTTCCTGCCTCTGCCATCCCATCACACTCAGGATCAATCTCCATGACTCACTGAGCTCATATCCACATGCCGTTTCCTATCAGCTGGGAAGTTAATGTACAGGTTAATTATCCAGGCAACTCTGTTTGGAGAAAACAGAATCGGAGCCAAGTGAGGTTTGTTAGGCCAGCATTGTTGTTGTCATGCGTGATATTCTTGAGTTACCACTCCTTTCGGCTTGTGATAAATCAGCTGATGAAGAAACGCCAGAAAGCAAGTATCATTTCCAAGGCGGGTGACTTGATGGCCTGGACAAATGAAGGCAGATGTTGTAAAAATCACTCAGCAGCTGCTTTTAAGTCTACAGTAAACACCAACAAATCAGCAGCCAAATACTGTTTGTGTAGAGAATGTAATTTGTCGTTTTCATGGTAAAGAAGCCCCTGCACTCAGAGACCTGAGATATTACCATTTCATGATTCGCAAATCAATTTTTACACGCACTATGAGGCCTCTTTTGTCTTCACCCATCTCCGTCCTACGCTGCATGTCACATTACCGCCACATATTGTCAGACCACCAGGAGAGGATGAAGACGCTTCCATTTTCTTTGCTTTTAAACTATATAGCAAACAGTGCAGTTTTAAGTACCATTATTTACCATTTCTAGCTTCTTACAGGGTTTTTTTTCTACGTAACCCCGTTTGACCTGCTCAGCTCCACTGTTCCTCCTGCAACGAGCCTGATCACAGCTCAGTGCATCACAAAGCATTAGCCTGTAGATGAAAGGCGGTCTACAGTAGGATTAGTAACTGTTGTACATGCCCCAATGACTGAGGAATGCTCTCCTGCTCCACTCAAGGACAGGCTCAAACACTCCAGACTTCACTACGTCTTCAGCAAAAAGGACGGCACTTTCAGGTCTAGGCTGCTGTGTGAGTTCTTACTGTAAGCCTCGTGGAAATGCTCACGTGCATATACTCTGGAGGATTCGCATTCAGTATTCTTCGGAGAGTGACCATGAAAGAAAGGAAAATCTGAAAAGAAACGCATATAAAAGAGCACTTACAAGTAAATGAATCTTTAATTTCTTTCCTCACATTTGTCTACTTTTAATAACCACAGCCGCCTGGGGCTCTAAACTTCAATAAGCGATGACTGCTACAATCCCGGTATCACAAGACAAGCCTCTTTTTCTTCATCATTGTTAAAAGTGCTTTGATGAAGCCACATTGTCTACATCAACTAGCAGGGTGGTAGAATTTTTTTTTTGTATCAGCTATCCTTATTTTACCTTTAAGTTCAGATCAGTAAGAATGGGCATGGCTCTGAGCACAGCCGAGCCTTAGTAGCCAAAGCCTCATTAAGATGCAGACACGGGAGTATGCTAATTTTACCCTACATCCTAGAAAAGTAAAAAGACAACAAAAAGGGGCTTCATTAAAGAAGACCATGCATTATTCAGAGAGCAGCAGGCCAGAGGAATGGCTTAAGGCCAATTATCCTCTGCTGGAATCTTCCCCTGGCTCGCTTCTATGCTCCACATTCAATGTCTCTCTCTTTTCTTTATGTATGCATATGCTAATACATAGTTGCTAGTTTATTAGGTACATCTAGCAAAGAATTCAACAGTAAATTCTATGATGAGGTAAGATGTTCAGTTTTAAATAAAACTGCTGAAGAGCAGTATTGATTATATTAATTTGCTGGGGATGGTGGTGGTGGTGGAGATGTATTTTCTTACTGTTATTTAGTCTTCCCTAATAAATTTCGGTAGGGTGAACAAAACAATAAAGCAGCCAGTGTGTTACAATTTAACAGCGTGGCTGACACTATAAACCCATGAAGCTACCTCAACAAAAATGAAATCCTTCTAGCTTCATTAATGTACAATTTATTAGAAAACTGCTCTATTACTCTGTATAAAGTTTAGCCAGTACAGCTAATAAATGGGCTTAGTTACACAGAGCCTAGAGGCTCATCTACCAACCGTCCGCTTGCTAGGGAAAAGTACGTATTTGCTGATGCACAGTCTGATATCTCTGTGTTAGTGTAGTTCCTACATCATCATAACAGTGTTGGTCCAGGACCACTATTTCAACTGGCCAATGAGCATTTAGTTAGCATTCGCTAAGAAATTATCCAATACTATTAAAAACTTTTACAAGCAAATCAACAATACAACAATAACCTAAATTTGGCTAACAGTAAACCTAACTTGATAATATACTTGTTATATCGCAGAAACTATTTTTTTAAATACCTGAAATGCTTACCATTTGCTCTAGAAGAGATTTTTACACAAACAAAAGTATTTTTTTCCTCCAGTTGCCAAAGCTATGACATCACAGCAACGTGATTGGTCAGTTGCAGTTTTGATCCCAGTATTATACCAAAAACTGTTTCCCGATGTTTCTATGCATTTTGAATGTCTACTATCACTGGAAGGGCTTATATATAGCAGATTACCTGGTTCTCAAGTGTCTTTATGACCCTGCATACATACGCTGTATTCATTATGATTGATCCCATCCTTTTGAGCGACTTAAAATATCTTTATATAAACGTGATGTTCTATTTGTTGCAATTTCTGCTGCCTCCGTGGCCTTTCTTTAAAAAAAAAGAAAGACATTTTTAATGTCAATGAGAATTTTACTTGTGCTTGTTTGTGTGTCTATGTTATTATGGGAAAAATGTGGTATAACGTATTTAGCAGGAGCTGCCAAAGGTGTAGTTTTGAGTGTACGACACAATCACAATATGTTATCGGTGCACAACAAACATCAAAATGAAAGAAGCTGCAGCTTGTGTAATTCTATGGCCAGACTCTCTCTAATATCTAATCAAGCATTTTAATGAATAGTTCAGAATAAAGCAGAAAAGCACTCCAGCATGCAATCCTGCTTTTCTCTTTATTGATTCATTCTGTAATTGGTTATATTGGTTTTTAGACAACACAGTAGTAAAAATGTCTGTGAAGGTTCTCAGTCATCCGGGTCATCGTAGTCAAAGGAGCTTGCAAAGAAAAGTAGTAAAAATATAGCACAGCCACAAAACTTCAACAAAAAGTTGACTAATTACACAAATTTACCAAATATTGAAACTAAAATTTGTCAATTTTTTTTTCTGATGCTTTGTACTTTGCTGCTTTTTCACCATAGGAATTTATTTTGATTCCAGAAGTATGCCAAGAAAATATCCGCCACATAATTACATCATCCATGCTTACATGTTCTTCACACCAAATTCAACATCCAACTGTCATAGCATAAACTGACCAGTCAGTGCTTTCTAATCTTCCATTGTCCAATTTTGGTGAGCCTCGGTTACCTTTTCTTAACTGAAAGGAGTTGTAAGGTAAAGACACTACAATAACAGACTGTAAACTTTGTTGTAATGAGCAGTTATGTGCTACTGTTACATTTGTTTTCCTATCAGCTCAAAGCAGTGTGACTATTTTTCACTGACCTCTGGTGCGCACTGGATATTTTCTCTGTATGGCTGAGAGGGGGAAATCCCAGCACATCACCAGCAACCATGCCACATTTCTTCCCCATTCTGATGCTCAGTTTGAACTTCAGCACGTCCTCAGGAGTAGGTCTGCGTATCTACCGTAAATGCACTGAGTTGCTGTCATGTGACTGTCTGATTATATTTTTGTGTTAATGAGCAGTTCTACCTAATGAAGTGGCTGGTGACTTTAGCACGACTAAAGTACTGAGAAAGTTCATCATTTTAAACTAGCGCACATTTACAGTCTGGTACATTTTGCTGAGAAGTTCACAGAAAGAAGCAGAGTTGGTGGACGTCACTGCCAGAACACACAGCAGGAGGAGGTTGCAGCTAGAATACACAGCTGCTGGGACACAATTTATTAACAGTGGAACATAGGGAGTTGTGTGTTTGTGTGAGCAGAGAGAGAGAGGAAGTCATGTGGCAACAGCCTGTCCTTCTGTCAGTCATCCTGTCACAAGACTTGCAAAGTGTGTCCCATTGTGTCTATGTGTCTGCGTGTCGTTGTGTGTGCGCACGCATGATGCAGGCTTTTCATGAATCTAGCTGTAAAGTAAAGGTAATTCAACAGTTATCAATTTGAAGCAGTTTCCCAGCCGTCTCCTTCACTTTAGTCAGATTCTTCCAGTGTTTCCAGTCGCATTTAATTGTCCCAGCAAGATCATGTGTGTGTGTGTATGTGCGTTTCAGTGTGTTTGTCAAGCCTGGGCCCGCTCCTGGGCCTGTTCAGTAATGAGAGCAGACAGTGCATCGGCAGCAGAACCCCAGACCTGTCTGCTGCATTGGAGATATATGGGGTGACTGGACATCTGAACCCTGTTTGAGACACATAGACACACATACACAGACACACTCAGTGTATATGCATGCATGCTAGTTCACACAAACCAACATCCCTAGGGACAGGCGTGGAAAGGCAGATGAGGACATTTATCTCCCAGTCACCAGAGGTTACAATACCAGCCAGAGGACCAAACAAACAAACATAGCCTTTGTGTCAGTATTCTGACTTCACTTTTAAGAAATCTGTGGGGAAAATCCAAAAACATCTTTACACTGGAAAACAGAAGTTTGGCTGGAACCTGATGGGGAAAAAA
>NW_005187411.1:4863417-4870554 GCF_000239375.1 Pundamilia nyererei
ATGTAAAACATTGAACATGCATCACTCTGTATCACTGGGTTAACTGATCTACTTTCCATTCACAAAGGATAGTCCAGGATATACTACATTAACAGAAAAAGCATAAAAGCACCTCTTCCTAGTATCTAGAGAATTCAAACCTATATGACTGCCATGTGTATACTTGTGGGTCAATTGACGCAGTTAGAAAGCTTCCTAAGCAAAACTGACCACACCCCAAGAGTCACTGATATTGGATCTTCTTCATTGGCCACCTGATCATAATCCAATAGGGCATGCTTTCCAGTTACCAATAACAAAACTGAATGCAAAGAGACCCACAAATAAGCAAGAACTGAGGACTGGCAGAGCAACTCGAGAGAGGAAGCACAGTATTTACTGATGTGTTTGGTTTCTACACTTCAGGCCATCATTGACTCCAAAGGATTTTTGTGAAGTATTAAAAACAGCTTATAATGAAAATCTTTATAAAGTAAATTTTGCTGTTACTTTAAAGCCTCTGAAAATGGAGTAATATGTAGTTATTATGGTTCCATTTTTTGAAAAAGAAAGCCCTCACAAAAGTTACAACCACTTGAATCATATAATCATGTTACACACATTACACCAGCACATGGAAGCATCTTTTCCTCTGCTCATGTTTTGAAATTTGCACAAAAACCAATCAGCATCGGAATGGAAACATACCTCCTGTCTGTCTCTCACAGGCAGACACTACCAGGGCTCTGTACCAACTAACACAGTCATACTAATTGACTAGGCATGGGGGTCCAGAGCATGAGCTTCTGCCAAAAATGTGCAGATTCAGAAGCACATGAACCTCGGCAGTGTCCCTGCCACATTTCCCCCAAAGACTTAAAACACACAAAAAGCCCCGATACACCTGGTAAACATGAGGTTTATATAGACAACATAATGCTGAGATTTAACTGAGTTTATAGATATGTCCATCAGTATATTCAAATATCTGAAGATAGTTTGAATGACGTAATGTAAAAAAAAAAAAAAAAAAAAAAAGGAGAAAAAAAGGTGGTTTGCCAAAATGTGCCCTAACCTCCAGGCTGCTGAAACTTCAATTAGTCCTATGAAATCACCAGTGTCCTGGAATCATAGATAAAACTAGCAGGGAGTTGGAATTCCTGCTCCTATCCTCCCTTCCAGGCAATTTTCAGCCAAAATCTGGACTGACGATTAAGTGGGATTATGTGCTCTATAGCGAGGTTTAGTGACAACCATGTCCTGTGCTCAAACCCAGTGAGAGGGTGTGAGTCCAGGAGTGTGCGTGTGTACGTGTGCAGAAAGGGAGAGCAGAGGAGAGCGAGCTTTTGTTCCAACTGAGCCCCTAATTAGCCAGGCTAATTGAGCTGTTAATTGATCTGTTGTCTTAATTAAACATCTCCTGACGCTTCTTTGCTCCTTGTAGTTGGGAATCTGAGGGATATGTGTGTTTGTGTGTGCGTGTGCATGCAGGAGTGTGGAACACAGAGGTAGCTAGCCCAAACAGATGATGATAATCTGAGCCGGCTGATGACTCCATTAGACACTTTAGTTTGGGGCTAAAGCTATCATTATAGGTTTGTCTGGGGTTATCATGGTGCTGAAATGCATTTAAAGTAGAATCTGATTACATTAATCTATGCAAGATGTACTTTGATAAAGCTGCCAATTTCAACAAAATCTGTTGACTGACAGGCAAAGACTTCATCACTTATTCAACCAAATATGACCTTTTGTTCAGAAAACAGCCCCAAAGCTGGGGTTTTTGTTGTTGTTGTTAATGTTAGCGCTTAAGTTTAACTCGTATTTTTTCATTTCAATATGAATGCAGATCAGACTATAAAGAAAGAAACATCCTTGGCTACAGTAAAGAAACATAACACTATCTTTATACAGAAAAGATGCATTTGGTGAGCCGCTGACAGGTTCATTTAATTTCTTTCAAGCTCTAATTACTCCTGAAATCAAGGTAAGTTTATGCAAAACTGCAATAAAAGGGGACAGTTAATTGCAAAGTTGCAATGTGGATAGCTGCCTGGAAAAGTCCTCTCTTGAACTATTTTTCTGCCACATTTCTTCATCTGCTTTAAATGAACAAATGTAGAACACAAAAGTTAATTCAGGTTATGCTAAATACTGCCCTAAATGTTTCACATAAAAGCCCCAGTGCTACTAATAACAACAGCAGAGCCAAAAAATATCAAACTTTTTTTTTTTTACGTCTGTAATCGTTTTCGTATGGGCTCACAGATTCAGTATTTGTTGCTATTTGGTATTATACAGCGCCCTCCATCAGCCTCCTGTTTTCTTCCTGATTTCATTTTATTCAATTTTGTTTTCAGTCCAACTCTGTAGAAAAGTGGTCATTTCCTCTCTTAGCACATATATACACACACAGGAGAGATATGATAGTACCTGGAACATACTGTGTGTCCTTTTTTTTGTTAGTGTAGGTGTGTCTCCATGTGTGTGGCTACCAAGGGGGAGGATGCAAAGCGCAGATGCTAACTTTGTCATCTGCTTGGATTGGGCGGTGGCAGATGGCGCTTCGGGGCGCTTGCGACACCGGTGTTTCCGAGCAGGCTGGGGAGCACATGAAAGGCAGGCTTTGTCGCCATGTGGCCAGCGGGTGTCAACAAGGATGTGATGAAGTAAGACCAGTGGCATGAGGAAAGGAGGAGGGGGGGGGAGGAGAAAGGCATCATGAAACTCTCACAGACATAGAATGATTAATTGAGTATGGTAATGGTTAACCAGCATGGAGTGATTTTGTCTTCCTGGGAATGTTGCACAGATTAAGTGAAGCGTTTGACTGAGCTGACCCTTGTGCTTAATGGGTGGAACACAAACTTGGGTGGAGATGCAGTTTATAAAAACAAAACCAAACTCAAATTAATTTGGGATATGTTGAGAAACATTTATCTAAAGCTTTTGATTGATATCTCTGTGACCTCACCAAACTATTTAACCACTCTCTGCCAGACAGAAGACATTAACACTATGTACTGCACAATAACAAAGCATTAGAACTGCTTTGAATATTCATTCTTAAGATAAAATAATAAAACTGCTAATCACCACCATCTTTAAAAATTTTATATGAAACGACATTATATCAATAGATGACAAAAAACAACCATTTATATGTGGAGCTTGTTCTGTTTTTAACCAGTGTGCTTTTTCTTGGGTTTTCAATAATAAAGCAAGCCAAGCACACCATGGCAGATGTCACATACATACTCTGGACTATTAAAGAGGTTACCATGGCAGCACAGCGTGGTCACACACACTGACAAATCTATTATAGCTGTAACCACTGTATGCCATATTAAAGACAGTAAATTTCAGTCTGTGAGCAATGTATAATAAATGGAAAAATGTCCAACACTGAAAAAAATATGCTTTATTATGTGAAAGTATAGTTTAAAGGTTTTCCAATTCAACATGTAAACACACATTCATACTGTGACAGAGTTAATCATGCTGAGTGGCTGTTAGCTCTAGAAGGTTGGTTTTCTCTGTATAAAGTTGTAAGAGGTTTAGCTTGTGTTTCATTGATCTGAAATAATATGAATCAAAAACATGTTTTAACCCAAAACAAAATCATTCCTACACCTAACCAGCAGTTTCAGGCAAGACAAAGTGAATCGAGAGCATAGGTAAAACTAAACAGCAAGTGAAACCAAATTAAAACCCCAAACAAGATACAAACCACGTTCTCTTTGCTGGAAAACCCACTAAAACTTAACATCATCACAATCGACCCCCCAACATGTCTGCATGCCGTCATCACTCATTGTGTTTTTCTACAGAAGTTTGTGCATTAAGGCACGGATGGGAAAAGACCTGCTGCGTGTTTCTCAGCAATATCAGCAGCAGCTGACAGAACTAGTTGTCACAATACTAAAATTTGAACCTTGATAACCAGGAAACCGTTTGTGACACCATGGAGGATGGGACATAATATTGTTGTAAATAAAGATTAGAACATTGGTGATCTGTGCAAATGTATTGAATTTTCTTCTTTCTATATAGAAAGATTCACAACAGAGCTACAGCCGTGTTCATTTCCTGGGTTTCTGGTGACTTGGTGTTGTATTTTATTGCTGATCAAATAATCA
The DNA here is from genome assembly GCF_000239375.1 of Pundamilia nyererei. NCBI lineage: Eukaryota > Metazoa > Chordata > Actinopteri > Cichliformes > Cichlidae > Pundamilia > Pundamilia nyererei. Next base: position 4,867,536 of record NW_005187411.1, read on the forward strand.
AATAGACTTGATAACGTAGATTGCCACTGTTTCTGCCCAGGCCCCGACAGACTTTCTTCAACTTCTACTAGGGACTTTGGGTAAACGAAGCACTTTCCTGTTAAATTAAAACTGTCTATTAATATTACAGATGGGCATTATCATTTTATTATTAGCCATAGCCACTAGCCGCCACTTTAACAACATCTTAACAGATGGCTAGTGTTGGTAAATGCTAATAGTTAAGCAGCTAACATTAACAACTGCCAGCTTAACATTTATGATAACAGTTTAATAGCAAAATGACTTCATGAAGATCTTGATAGTCGTTAGCATACTTTTCCAAGTTTCTTGCGCTGCTGTTCATGTGTTCAGCTGCTGGGGAGGGGCTGTGTGAGGTTTTGTGTCAGTTGGAGGAGGTGAACATGGCACTGTTAGTATCAGTACTGTTGTAGGTGAGTATATTATGGAAAAGTAATTTTTAGTATCAGTTAGCATCAGGGTATCTGTATTTTTTATAACACTGTATAGGTAGACAATGGTACTGAAAAAATATCAAGTACTGTTGCAGATGCATAATTTTCGTATCAAAAGGTACCATAAATATCGATTCTGGTGACATCTGCAGACAGAACAGCAGTATTTAACATCATGAGATGAGAACACACTAACTGTTATGTTTATAAGCTTCACACTTGTCTGGGATGATAAATTTATAGAACTGTACAGCAAAGTTTCACATACAGCAGCTGCACTGACAGCATTTCCATCGCAACTGGATGCTTGTCAGTGCAGGCAGATCTGGCTCTATGATTTAGAACTTCCCTCTGTGTTGTGCCACAAGTTATCAGTGAGAACTAGCCAATAGGATTTAGCATCAGAAGGAGAAGTGCAGTATATCAATGTTCACATCAGCAGAGAGGAAGACTGCATAGCAGCTTGCTATAGTGCAATGTTGCACATCTGAACTGTTCCCTTTTATCAACGGTGACGCCAAATCTGCTCTGTTTATGATAGATATGACCACAACTGTAACTCACAGCCTTCTGGTTTCTATCTTCGGTGTTACAGACAGTCAAACGTCAACATGTCAGTAATATTTCCTCATGTCAGGTAATGTACAACTGCTTTCCTAGCTAATAATTCACTCGGCTTCGCCATATGAAAAACACAGTGCAAGTGTTGGGGCCTGATAGGAACTGTTCTCTAATGTCAGGGCCGGAGGGTTTTGTGCTCAGGCATTCGTTTGACTTAATGTAAACAGATAAAGTTGGTCACGTGTGCTCTACTGGATGATATATGCATGTCAAAATAGGGTGCACTAAAAGGTTTTCTACTTATGTGTTCTTATGTTTTTAGTATGGAAGTGCCAGGGTCAGAAAAGAGGCATGAACGGCATCAGTGGGAAACATGCCCGATATATACACATACAGATATAGATATAGAGAGAGAGAGGTGTAAGGTCACAGAAAGTTCAAGCTCGCCCACAAGTATCAAGCATGTTTCCCATGGAAAATGACAATTACATTAGCTTTTGTAAATGAAGGTTGCTCATGTGTCTTGTAGATGTGTACTTGAGTGTTTAGTCTGTCATAGGGATGTGTCCAGTGCCAGTAAATTAGTGATGGAGATGGTGCATACAGAGCCACATGGCCGGCTGTAACCGGTGAGTGGGTGGGGAAGGAGGAGAAAACAGGAAGTCATTATTACACTTCCTGCAGCTGCTTTACACCTACTGACCACATGGTCTGATTGGAATAAATTCAGTAATAAACTTAATATTAACAGGTGTTCCTCTCCACAAGCACAAACACATGCACATGATTTTTTGCCACATGCCTCACTGATTTTTTTTTTTCCCCCAGAGAACTATTTCTGAGTTTGCAAAATGAGGAAATATCCAAAATTACATCCGTTCACTTAGATGAGCCATTCACTAAGAACGGGAAAGTCCATTAGACTCCAGAACAGAAGGAAACAAGTCCAAAACGAGTCTGCATATGTGGGTGGAATGTGTGTGTTGTGTATGTGTGTGCGCGTGTGTGTGCGTGCATTCATGGCGTTCTGCCTGTGTGCGTATATGCTTGTGATTGAGTCAGGGTGCATTTCTCTGTTTGAGGGAAACTTTGACAGCCTGGTGTCTTTGTTCTAAAGTTCAGACAAGGAAGCAGATGGCTCCTCTCAGTATGACTTAGCAAGCTAGCTAGCTGTAGAGAGGAACTTCACCGCCTCACTTGGTGCCACTGATAGTGCAGTATCAAGGCCAACCCAAGCTATAGATTAAGCCACAGCAAGCCAATGGTTTACTTTAACCAAAAAGGTGAACAATATGTAACTAAAAGAGGTTTCAAATTGTCGCTTTTTATGCTACTTTAGCTGTGTAGTTGAATATACAGTGAATGAGATCTGTGGTAGATTATCATCTGGGGCAATCCTTTCTGCTTAATTCTATTATGTATTAAAATGAAAGCTGTGCATTGTGTAAATCGCTCCTGCAAACAAAACAGGAATGCTGCCCGGTAATACAAGAAAGGCCACAATGACGTAAAACAGAAGAAAAAGAATAGAATAGAATAGAATTCAACTTTATTGTCATTGCACATGCACAGGTACAGGGCAACGAAATGCAGTTTGCATCCATCCAGAAGTGCTTTAGTGATATAGATATATTACAATATATATTAGCAATAATATAGATATGTAAGTAAAGGACAGCAGTAGGAGACAATTATGTTTTTATATCAGAAAAATGTATCACAGGCTGGGTCTCAGCGCTCTGAGTTCATTTTGTATTTGTCTCATTTTAGATATGTGATTAGTTTGTGTCATTCCTATTTAGCTTTAGTTAAGGAAAGGCAGTTATTATTTATTGTTTTCTTGGTTTCTATGTTTGAGTTCTTGTATCGTTCATCACGTGTTAGGTCTGTTAAGCTTGTGTTGTCATGTCTAGTTTCAGTGTTTCCTGTTTTATTTTGAAGGAGTCGTGTGTTCTTTGTTCATTGTATTTAGTTTCACTTCCCCTGTCCTGTCATTAGGTTCA
>NW_005187411.1:4870574-4873055 GCF_000239375.1 Pundamilia nyererei
GAAAGGCATCATGAAACTCTCACAGACATAGAATGATTAATTGAGTATGGTAATGGTTAACCAGCATGGAGTGATTTTGTCTTCCTGGGAATGTTGCACAGATTAAGTGAAGCGTTTGACTGAGCTGACCCTTGTGCTTAATGGGTGGAACACAAACTTGGGTGGAGATGCAGTTTATAAAAACAAAACCAAACTCAAATTAATTTGGGATATGTTGAGAAACATTTATCTAAAGCTTTTGATTGATATCTCTGTGACCTCACCAAACTATTTAACCACTCTCTGCCAGACAGAAGACATTAACACTATGTACTGCACAATAACAAAGCATTAGAACTGCTTTGAATATTCATTCTTAAGATGAAATAATAAAACTGCTAATCACCACCATCTTTAAAAATTTTATATGAAACGACATTATATCAATAGATGACAAAAAACAACCATTTATATGTGGAGCTTGTTCTGTTTTTAACCAGTGTGCTTTTTCTTGGGTTTTCAATAATAAAGCAAGCCAAGCACACCATGGCAGATGTCACATACATACTCTGGACTATTAAAGAGGTTACCATGGCAGCACAGCGTGGTCACACACACTGACAAATCTATTATAGCTGTAACCACTGCATGCCATATTAAAGACAGTAAATTTCAGTCTGTGAGCAATGTATAATAAATGGAAAAATGTCCAACACTGAAAAAAATATGCTTTATTATGTGAAAGTATAGTTTAAAGGTTTTCCAATTCAACATGTAAACACACATTCATACTGTGACAGAGTTAATCATGCTGAGTGGCTGTTAGCTCTAGAAGGTTGGTTTTCTCTGTATAAAGTTGTAAGAGGTTTAGCTTGTGTTTCATTGATCTGAAATAATATTAATCAAAAACATGTTTTAACCCAAAACAAAATCATTCCTACACCTAACCAGCAGTTTCAGGCAAGACAAAGTGAATCGAGAGCATAGGTAAAACTAAACAGCAAGTGAAACCAAATTAAAACCCCAAACAAGATACAAACCACATTCTCTTTGCTGGAAGACCCACTAAAACTTAACATCACCACAATCGACCCCCCAACATGTCTGCATGCCGTCAGAAGTCAAGACCTCACATTCCTCTTCTTATTTGAACAAAAAAAAAAAAACAACTTCATACGCAGCAGTTATAGTCTACCTCTTATTTTACTCTCACTCTTTCCCCCTTCACAAGACGTTTGGTCTTTAATGTATTTCAGAGAACATCTGCTAACTATCACTGAACCTCATGGGATTTCCATTTAGCCCAGTTAATTACTCTATCAAGCCGGGTTCATTATCATATTCCTCCTCTTTAAAAAAAAACTCAACCGACACTGCGACTGCGCTTGTGCGTATAGGTGTGAGGGTGTGTGCCCAAATGTGTGCGCGCACTCGTGGAAGACTACATGAGCCTGTATGTGCATGGCACCATCTTAAACATATTCCTAATTGCAAGTGGTTCAGCCATAATACTTGTGTTAATGAACCAGAGATGTCTATAGGAGCCAGCTCTGGAAGTCAAGTAGGGAATCTGTTAGTTTACCTCTCTGGGGAGGACACCAAGCTGGTATTAATCTTGATGAACAACAGCCCGGTGACTTCTGCTCGTCTGCTTCATTCCCTGCAGAGGTTAGTCCAGGTGACTGATTGCACTCCATCTACGTCTCACAGGATTTGCACGTGAAGGTTTTGATTTAAACATGAGACACCTGCTTGCGTGACAATGTGACATTTACAGTTAAAAAATGGTTTCAGGCACGATAGTTAAATTCAGTCACACTCTTTGAGAAAATAATTCACTTAGGTGCGGATGGAGAGCCTGCATTTGCCACTACTCTAACGAGCAGGGCATTTTCAATACAAAAACTTTCCCATAAAGATGATTTTGGAAAGTGCAGGAGCAGAAGGGAGTACAGTTTGATTAATGGAGAGAAATTTTTCACCCAGAAGGTCAAATTTCTCCTTCAAGGATCGACAAACAGTCACAAACAACAACCGCAACGAAAAAAAATTATACATCAAAGGAACGCTGACTTTCCTAATATGTATACCAAGTACTTTAAAATGACACCCTTTATAATGACTTTACTGTCATATCATTTTTAAAGAGCTTCCAAGTGAGTGACTATTGTTTTTCTTTCTGGAGGTCACAGGATTTAAAGCATCGCCAGCTGTTCTGCTAAACAACCATCCAAAGAAAAACAATCACAGATGCATCTACTAAAATGTATATGAGCTGGAAGGTTGGCAGGATCAGTGAAGTCATCTAAAATTAAAAGGTTGCTGGTTACAAAAACAGCGAGAGCTGACCCAAAATGCCATGACAAAGAAAAAATGTAGAAAAAAAACAAGAAGACAACTAAGATGAAGAAGACTTTCATTACTGCAGTTATTATAATTTAGTAAAAATAACTCCTAATGAGAACAAGGAGGTTATTTTGCTATATACATTTTTTACTAATA
>NW_005187411.1:4875198-4883572 GCF_000239375.1 Pundamilia nyererei
TATGTCCGGTTGGTTAGCCACCACCATTTTGTCCGTCTGTATCTATATATATATATCCATCACATGCAATACAGAAACAAGTCAAGAATAGACTTTTTTTTCCAGATGATTTCCTTACTATACAATAATTTTGTAAAGGCCCAGTCTTTGTGTTATTGTTACAGTTTAGTACAGTACTAACCTACTGTCTTTTTAATAAATGCCTCAACACTTTCACTGCACCTAGTCTCAGACGTTTCAAGTACATACAGATGAGCTTCCTTTACTATATGAGGGTCTATATGGCAGTGGGTGTTCGCTGAGTAACAGAGCAGTAAAATCTACCGTTTGATGAGATTAGCTGAGTGGTGTACTTGAAATAACCTTTCATGCGCTGCCATTATTGTATTAATCTATTCTAAAACAATTTGGTTGAATTAATTAGGCCCTACATATTTCAGCAACACTCACAGGCTGCCTGGAAACAGATGGCTCTGAGGGCGAGCCACTCTCCAATGGATGTGTATGGCTGAGGAGTAAAAGAGAAGAAGAGAAATAGTAATGATGAGAAAAGGAGAAGAAGGGGAGGAAAATGGCAGTTTTGAGGGAAGAAAGAAAGTCGGCTTCCTACATCGAAACCTCTGCATTGTCCAGCCGACAGACTGACGAATGAGAGTCAAAGATTGAGCGAGGAGAGACAGAGAAACAGAGAAAGTTGCTCGGGGTCTCAGGTCCTAATGCTTATCAGTTCCCCTGCAGCTGACAGGAGATTGGTAGCTTAACAACAGTTGGGCAAAGAAGGCTATTATCTCAATCCTACAGTGTTCTGGATGGGTTCAACCTTGAACAGCTTGTAGATGATGAGCCTATCCATATGGTGTTTAAATCGCTCAGCGTTTCCTCAGCCATTAACCTTCAGGACACCTTGCACTTGTCCTCCACGATGACTGACAGCTCCGCACAGATTTCATAAAACATTCCCACTATTGAGTACAATTTCATATGTACATAATATAGCGAAAGACATCACGACCACAGATTTCCAACCGTGTTTCTGTCATTCGGCTTGCATCTTGGCACGTTAAAAAATAACTTTATTACTTTAAAACAACAAACTAAAGCATCTTAGTTTTAGAACTCAGTAAAATATTTGAATATTTTTGTTACAGCATGTTTTTTTAAAATTTCATACTGCTTTAATTGCTTGGTCACGCTACAAATTTATCAGAGTCCCAGCTTGCAGATCATCTATAATATCAAAAAAATGTCTTACTAGAAGCTGTGATGTTATTGCTAACTGTATGTCGTGTTTTGTGCAGTTGACACGGAGCATGGGAATACCCATGCTGCTTATATGTGCAACCGAGACGTGCCAATACCCATGCTGACTCACTGGCTGAGTTTCACTTTCAAAGGGATGTGCAAGAGTGCAAAGCTGTGAGGACAGTCAAGATGTTTTACAGACTGTGGCGTGTGGATTTAAGAGCGGAGGAGCTCGAGTGCTGAAAGGCTGAAGCGTTTACGAGCCGCCACCGCTACATTGTGAAGGACAAGTTAATGGACAGCTAAGAGGAGGTGGGTCATAATGCACTTGGTGGCTCGGGTCCAGCCATGTCTTTTTTTTTTTTTTTTTTACAGGAATCTGACAATGCCCTCAGAAAAAAAGAGACAACAGGGAGCGAAGAGGGGTGGCGGGGGGGAAGCAAATGAAGAGGTGGAGAGACACTGAGAAAGACGCTGCAGAGGTTCTGGGGGTTAGGTAATGCTGCCACAGAGCACTTAGCTCACTCCAAGTCCACGTCAGCTCTTGTTTCAGGGCTTGGGTAATGGACATCAAACCTCTGGCACCGTCTGCAGAGCTAGGGAAATTAAAGTTTTCCAACTCCAGACTTGGCAGGAGATGCAGCAAATGATACCTTTCACCTGAGAGGGAGGAGGGATGGGGGAGTAGTGGGGGGGGGCCTTAACTGCGAGAGTGATGTCACTGGCAGAGCCCTCACAAGCCATCTGAGAAACACTTTAAGCTGGAAAACAAAACACAGGAAACCAAATCGGGAGGGTGTAACACGTTAGCATCAATCCACTGTTTGTTATATGTCTATGACAGAATCTGCTAAACTACAAATAGCTAGCTCACATTACAGCCCTTTCTTTCCACAGCAGTAAGGCAGGTTATGACCCATGCCAGTGTCTCCTCTTTGCCCGCATCATTACCATTTAAACTAACATGAACATCCTGCTGCCCAACATGAATCAGGCAGAGCGATCCCCCGCGCCCACTTTTATTACCTTGTTGACACCAGCTGCTGATTTTAAGCACTTTAAATGCTGAGTCTGAGCGGTGGCTCAAATCGTAGAATTAATGCCATTATTCCTGCCCTGCTTTCTTTTTGGCAGTGCTTTTAAGCCACCGACTTAACAACAAGCCTGGGTTTTATGCATTGAGACAGCTGGTGGGAATAAGGCACTTGCCAGTGGTATAAAACACAGAGCGTGTGTGCGCGCATGTGTGTGTTTGTAAATGCAGCGAGTGCCGTCGCGTGTGGGAGGGCATCAGAATATTAAAAACTGTCTTTTAAAAGTTGCTTGTCCGCAGTCCAATTATTAAAATTGCACATTTGTCGCACTGGTCAGTCTTTGTAAACATTGATTTATCTCTCGGGCTCAGGATTTTGGCATTAATAAAGGTGATTAAAATGCGGTGGAAATGTGACATACTGGAAACCAAATGTTACAGATTCCTCCTTCCTCTTCACCAGTTTGACACTTAACTTCCACTCTCTCCACACTGGCACGCTTCATTACTACTACGCCTGTGTGAAGTCACTCGCCTCTACTTGCACACAAACACACACCACCACACAGCCACGCACTCATGAAAGTGTGTGTGCTGTGAAGCCCACGCCCCACCCCTCTCCCCCCCCCACCCACAGCACACATACACACATTCCCTCACTTCATACACACAAACTAAGAAATGCTATCTAGCAGCTGTACCTCTCCTTATGCGCAGAAAGTGTTGATCCCAGTTCTTCTCTCACACACACAGAACATATGTCAGTCAGAAACAAGGCAGACTCTGTATTCCATCTTCTGAATAAAAAGTTTGCTTCTCTTTCACACAGCACTTCTTAAGTCTCCCCAGACTCTTGTACAAAGACCCCAAGTAATAAGCGGAGGTGACCTTGTTGTGTCTAGGTGGGCGCGCGTGCTCGAGTGTGTGAACGTGCACGCGTCTGTTATTACAAAGGGAGGATCTGAGGCGCCTCAGGTAAAACAAATACAGACTCTGATAGATGCCAGCAGCACCTGTCTGATTTACATTTCCTAATTGCAAATGAATTACCAAAGAATCATTTCACAAGCACCTACAGGCAGCACAACACTGACACGAGTTCTAGCTGAAGGAGAAAGTGTTTTCACAGAAATATTTATAGGAGACTTAGAAAACTTTCACACAAGCCAAAAGTCGCCTGCAGCCTGTTTCAATGAACTATATGTAGCAATGCAAATGATGTTCTATACGTGCAACTTTAGACTTTCACAGTTTAGAATTTGAGAACGTGCTAAGTAGTGCAAGATCATTAATGCTCGTACAGGATGAAAGCTGTAGTTGTTTCATCTGGAGCCAACACACTGGACAAGCCTAACTGGATTGTTTCTTCATGGGCACTCAGTGGGTCAACAAAGCCATGCAGCTTGTGCAATGGCAAATTTCATGCAAAGTGCATAGTGCAAAAAAAGTGCATCTGCTTAATTTAGGATTCCACAGTTCTTTCAGTTTGTGTAGGTGTTTGTCTACAGAGTCTTCAACCAACCCAAACTGGCTCTAGGACTGACAAAAGAGAGTTCATCAGCAATGGGAGCGCAAAGAAGAATATCAAAAGACATTTAAATAATAATAATAATACATTTTATTTATAGGCGCCTTTCAGACCCTCAAGGTCACCTTACAGTAACATGTAAACAATACCATAAAAAACATAAGAAAAATGTATATATAGCAAACATGGTGGATAAAATTTAGACATAAACAGTCATAAAAGTATAAAAACAAATATAAAAACTGAGCAGGGTAAAAATGGCCTAAGACAGATCAGGTGTATGCAATTCTAAATAGATGAGTTTTGAGTAGTGATTTCAAAGTGGTGAGACAGTGTGTGGTCCGTAGAGCAAGTGGACAACTAACGGCTCTGAGTCCCATGGTAGTCAGGCGAGCAGGTGGAACTGACAGAAGGGAAGCTGAAGAAGAGCGGAGTGTAGGAAGGGGTGAGTATGTATGGAGAAGATCAGATAGATATGGAGGAGCAAGGTTATGAAGAAAGTGAGAAGCAGGATCTTGAAATTGACACGGAGGTGAATTGGGAGCCAATGGAGCTGTTTAAGAACAGGTGTTATATGTTCACTGGATCTAGTTCTGGAAATAACACGAGCAGCTGTATTTTGAACCAACTGCAATTTATGGAGGGATTTATGAGGTAGACCATAGAGAAGAGAATTACAGTAATCCAGACGTGATGTGACAAGAGCATTGACAAGTATGGCGGTACTGTGTGGTGTCAGTGAGGGACGAAGACGGTTAATATTACGGAGATGAAAGTAGGAAGACCGAGTGATATTATTTATATGTGCTGTGAAGGACAGAGTGCTATCGAGGATGACACCAAGTCTCTTAACCTGAGTGGAGGGTGTGACAACAGAGTTATCAATGGATAACGAAAGACTGGTTGGAACTGTAGTCAGTTTTGATCTGGTGCCTGTTAAAATGAATTCTGTTTTATTGCCATTAAGTTTAAGAAAGTTGTGAGTAAACCAGACCTTGATTTCACTTAAACAGTCCGAAATGGATGTGGGTGGGAGAGTAGCTGTGGGTTTGGAGGATAGGTAGAGCTGGGTGTCATCAGCAAGCAGTGAAACTGGATGTTATGCTTCCTAAAAATATTACCTAGGGGTAGGAGATAGATGATAAAAAGAAAAGGACCCAGGACAGAGCCTTGGGGTACACCGGAATTAACTGGAGTAGATACTGATCTGTGAGGGAGTAATTGAACAAACTGTGAGCGGCCAGAGAGATAAGAAGTAAACCAGGGGAGTACTGTACCATTGATGCCAATAGATGCTAATCTGTGAAGGAGGATGCAGTGGTATCAAAAGCTGCTGTAAGGTCAAGGAGAATGAGGATGGATATACGTCCAGAATCAGCTGCAAGCAAAAGATCATTGGTGATTTTTACTAGGGCAGTTTCTGTACTGTGACATTTCCAGTGAGATGATGATGAACCTGTGCAGCCACTATTATTATTGCAGTTTTAAGAGAAGAAGGAACAGAACCAGATATAAGAGAGGAGTGTACGATATTAGCAATCAGTGGGGCAAGAGACGGGAATGAGAGTTTAACAAGATTTGTCGGCAGTGGATCAAAGTTTACACGATGATGACTTTAAGTTAGTAATTATGGAAGATAGCTGAGTTATTGTGGGAAGTTCAAAATTGGATAGAGAGGGTGACAGCTGAGAAGGACAAAAAATGCAGATAGAACAATTGACCATTTCACAGGACGAGGACAATTGTTGTTAAAATCCAGTGCTAAAAGTGTGTTTGTATGTTATCACATCACTCTTCTCTACGGTTGCCTGATGGATCAACAGCACAACAAAAAGTAGCCCACAGACCGGTTGTACCACATATTGTTGACACTTCCCCCATCCAACAACAGAAACTTTCTGCAGGTAGATGCGTTGTCTGAACCAAAGGACTGCCAACGCGTTACCACCACTCACCATAAGTTCCCCTTCTAGCACTCACCACGGTTCATAGCTCTCAGTTCAAAATCAGCAACCTTTATCTCTGGAAGACAAGGAATTTCAACACAGCAATTCAAAGGATTTTTTTTTAATACATGTTAAATTATATCAAAGCAGAGGAGTCATCCAACTGACTTACAGACTGTCACCAACTGCAAGTAGTCCCATAGTTTTCATTTAAAATGCAACATAAACACCAATTATTCACCTGAAATAAAATAGATTCATAACTTCAAACGTAACAAACATGTTTTGGTAACATTTTTAAAATGTTACCAAATTCCGGTAAATTCCGGTAAATTCCGGTTTTGCAGCAACTCTAACGTGTCAAACTCAAAAGCACAATTTTCCCACTTCCCACAGGTGAGAAGAGATCCTGCGGGCCCGCAACAGGTCCAACAGGTTCAGACTGACAGTCAAACAACCTTCAGGCCCCCCTCGCCTTTACACCAGAAAAACAACAGCAAACAACACCTGTCCTGATGATGTCATGCTCTCACCAGTATCCCATACTCACCTGAAGACATGTTCTGCTTTTAACCTTTTTCTCCCCATCACCCCTCCCTTCCCGCCCTGAAACTAAATACATCCCGATCTCATTGTTTACCAATACAAAAAGTCACAAGTATGAAATGAACGAATAATATTAACCCGTTAACTCCTTCTATCTAAACTTGCTTCTGTGAACAGAAGGTGTAGCAAGCCGGTCTTTGATTTGAGAGCACGGCGCTGTCAGTGGTGAGCACAACGACACCACACACTAAACGTGCTCGGCACACACAAACACACACAGAGAAACGCACAACCCAAGCAGCGGGAAACAAGAGAGGAGCAGCTGTGAGTTGCACTCATCAGTTCAGATTGAGGGAGACACAGGCAGGCTGGTAAACAGACACAGATGTACGGAGCTGAGCAGAACAGAGAGTGGGAGACAGAGGAAGGTCACCCTTTCACAATAGGAAGCTAGTGACAAAGTCAACAACACTGGCTGCGTGACTAAACTACTGTAAATAATAAAATAATACAAACAGTCAAAGTTAAAAACTGTATGATTGAGTTCGCTGTCATGTGAGATATCTGATCTCTCAGATGTTTTAATAAATACTAAGTCAACAAGAACAATTAAAGTCTTTTCTTTAATTATGACTTCTTTTCCTAACTTTCTAATTTTTCTGCAACAGTGACCGCAGTTTGAATCACTCGGATGCATGTCAAATTGTCATAACGACGTCTCGCGAAACCCCAGAATCTGCGCAGCCTTCTAATGAGCAATACCTGAGGAAATTCACCTGTCAAGACCTTCTCATGTGATACGCACGCAGCTTTGTCAGCAATTGTTGCCTCCCCATGAGGGTGACACCCCACCTGGGAGCTCAATCCTGTCAATGCTCACTATCTCAGTTTCCCTTTCAGTATCATGCACTTTCTCGAGTTACACCTGTTCCCAGAGTTCTCTCACTCCACCCAGGGTGACTATCAGCACCTAAATGCATAAGAAGAGAGCAACAAAATGGCACATCCAATCTTTAACATGAATAACTTGAGCTGGCGAGAAATGGAAGGATTGAGGACATCTTTGTCACCTACATTATGGCTGAGATGGGGTGACTTGTTCTCCTCATTAAGCTATTTACCAAAAATGTACTAGTGATATTGATATTTCCAAACTAGGTTCATAATTTGTGCCTTTGTTGGAGGACAGGCTACCAGACAATCTCTGGCATTTGCTTTTTCTTTATATCAAAGAAAAGCATGACTGTAATTCTCTTCTCTCACCTCTCTTTACATGAGATGAAACAAATCCCATGTTTTTATTGGAAGCACAACACTTTAGAGAGTGAATTCCATAAACGATCTTTCCTTTTAATCGTGCACTATAACATAATAGTTCCCAGAAATGTATTTGCTTTTGTTTCCCATAACACGATGTGACAACATTTCCAAGAAACCGGTGCCATTTTCGTTTGCACTTTTTCCTTTGTTTAAACAAGCAAATGAGTAACTTGAATTAATAACTTGTTCCAAACTGTTACAAATACTTCCAGAAAAAGACGTAATGATCCAAGCCTCTAGGCTACCATAACATGTAACCAGTCTGAGATAAACATTTACTTGCATAACCGACCAGACATTAATAGCTGATCAGCACCTGGAGCCGAAGCAGTTTCCAGTTCCTGACTTAAAATGCTAATAAGTTATCTAGGTGTGTGTATGCGTACACACAAGCCTGGCTGTTTGTAGCCCGCGGGAGGTAGAAGTGAAAGACCACCAACTGAACAACAAACCAGGTGGTGAAATCAAAGAGAAGACAAGACGGTCCAGCAACTGTTATCCTCAAACAGCCAAACTAAAACTTCAGGGGGTTGAATCTTTGCAGCTGCAGCTAAAAACATCCGAGGTTCTCAGAGATAAACAGCGTTTGCAGGGTTTTCCACATATTTGATTAATTTGAGCAGCCCTTTTTGATTGTACAGATTTGTCATGATTTCAGATCTTTGGCATTTAGGTGAAAAAGCATTTTAATTTTTTTAATTGTTTTCAAAAACACTGTGAAGAATGTTTTCTGATGTCTTCTATAGCTCTGGAAAGAGT
>NW_005187411.1:4885429-4887556 GCF_000239375.1 Pundamilia nyererei
GGGAGCAGTCGGATGTGTAGAGCGTAAACAGGAGGGGACTCAAAACACATCCTTGTGGAGACCCGGTGCTGAGTGTGATGGTGCTGGACCGGTGGGGGCCGAGTCTGACAGACTGTGGTCTATTTGTCAGGAAGTCCTTGATCCAGAGGCAGATGGGGGTGGAGAGTCTAACCCTAACCCTAACCCTAACCCTAAACAAAGTACCAAGTAAGGTACATACAAAAATATTAATACTCAGATACTAATTGATACAAAAATTTCTATCAGTTTAGATTGTCATTCACAATAGTATTGATACTAAGAGTCCCGTCTTCGCCAGTTGCAGTTGCACACAACTTCACACAGCCCCTCCCCTCACTAGCACCTGAAAACATGAACAGTAGCACAACAAACACTGACAGTCTTTTCAAAGAAGTGCATGATGTAAGTAAAGCTACATTTTCAGCAACATTGAAATATTAAACAGTTGTCATAAATGTTAACCAGCCCAGTGAATATGTTAATGTTAGCCATTTAACTTTTAGCATCTACCAACATTAGCCATCTGTTAGGCTATTGTTAAAGTAGCTGCTTATGGCTATGGCTAACAATATCACGATAACATTATTTATGAAGCTAGACAGCATCATCAGTCCTGCCCCTCTGTAACATTAATAGACAGTGTTATCTCCATTCTGAGATGGCTTTTGAGCAGCTTTGTAGCCTAACCCAATTATTTGTGTCTAAAAAGTTTTATGTTTCTCTTAAAGTCTTGAAATGAAGTTGAGAAAAGTCTACAAGCAGTTAGACAGAAACACTGGCAATCAACCTTAGCAACTCTGTGATTAGCAATGAATATATGGTACCAGGTTCTGACCTCTTCCAACGTTACCTGTCTTCCACCACCAGATATAACTTATAGTCTAACCAAGAAGATAAGTAAACTTAATCTACACTTTTTTAACACTGGAAATGAAGTACTAATTCCCTCCCCTTTGTGGTCAGGTAAAGATTAATGTTGCACACCTTAAACAAAATGTAATTACTAGCCTAAACTCTACAACATACTTGATAAATGAGCTGCAGAAGCTAAGAGAGCACTGCAGGACTTTCTAGTTCTATTGAGTTTTTCTTAACTTCCTGACAGTCTTTCATAACTAACACAATAGCACATTCATACCTACAGCTAATATAGAACCACAAATTAACCTCACCTGCATGTCTGCACTGTACTTCAATGATAACATTTAAATCCTCTTATTATAGTCTGAATTCTAATTACAATACCAAGTGCTCAAGCTGTAAACGCCGATGATTACACCAGGAGTTGGACGGGAAATCCACACCTTTACTTGAAAAATGTCAAGCATGTCAAAAACTCTGTTTTCAGTTATCAAGACTGGACAAGTTAGCCAAGTTAGCCAAGAGAGGCAAGTTCTCCTTCACTCCTACCATCACCTTGAAAGCAAAACAAGCTTTGAGACTCTGGTGGACCCACAGCATATTCTCATTTAGCAGCTTCACTATTGTGGGATGTCATGGCTATTAATTCTATCTGAGCTTCATTAATCCACATTTTCCCATTCAGCCCCCTGTCCTTAATCATCATTTCAGCTTTTGCCAGCATGGCCTCTGGTGGCCAAATGCAACGAGGGTCACAATGTGTTCCCTCAGCACTCAGGGGGTATATTCATGCATGCACATACATAGAAAACACAGATAATAAAACAGGTCATCCATCTCAATCACACAGTATTGGACCCATGTCATTACATCCCTCTCAGTGGGTTGAGTCACATACACTTGCAGACAACAGCTACAGTGCAGAAACATTGATTAAAGTCATAACACTTGCCAGGTTTTGACATTCAGTAGACACAGTTCTTCTTGTATAGCACTTCTGAGTGGTGTCTGATTTGCAAGGAAGCTGAAGCTCAATCAGCAATAAAGGGAGGTGAAAATGGAATCAGAGGAGACACTTCAGAAAAGCTAGCTTTTGGGAGAAGAAAGGGCCTACCCTGTCAACTGACGAGCAGCAAAGCTCAGTCCAGGTGGGCGATTGGTTGGAAACTGATTATTGTTCCAGTAGATCTGAGCTGTTTGCCATTATCTGAATACCAAATGGTTCCAATTTAGTCTGTATGTGTG
>NW_005187411.1:4887717-4895598 GCF_000239375.1 Pundamilia nyererei
CTCCTCGCTAAAGGTTAGCTTGCTTAACTGCCTTAATCTGCTGGGTGGTTGCTTGTTATTTATTCAGTAACACAGACACACAAGAATGAGTTTGTAAGAGGGAATTACACGGTCATGAGTGTTTTCATCAGTTCCAAATGGGAAAAAAAATAATTTTGTTTTCTTTGTTTGATACCTAGGATTTGATTGTTGAAGGTCTTCCCTCTGTTTTTCTTTTTTAGACATTTGACTCAACATCACAAGAACCTCTGACCTCCAGATCCAACAAAACCTTGAAACAACTCAGCCTACCTCTCCAATCAGATCTTCTACTTTTCTTTCGCTCACACACCAGCATGAACAAATCAGCCCAGCATAACGCTCCCACTCATATAAAAGCCATTTCATCTCTCCAATGCAGATAGCACATAAAGAGAGAAGGCAATGGCGGAGTGGAAGGGGGGGTTGAGGGGGGATCTGTCTGCATCGCAGGACTGTAAGCACATAGAATAACTGTCGCACAGCCCAGCCAAAAGCCTTTAGCATTCTGACAGAGCAGATGTTAAGAGTAATGACAGTGGAGATTACCCAATAATTGTAGCAGCATAAATCATTTGAGAGAGGGTGAGAAAGAAGAAGAGAAGGAAAAAGGGGAGGGATGGAACAAAGGAGGATAAACCCCAGCTAAAGCAAGGAACGCCGTATTGTTCGTGTGAAAATGTAAAATAGGGCAGTTTATGTGCTGCGTTAGTTCCTTTTCCTAAATGTTTTTGAGCAGATAGTTCATCAGTAGCTGCGTTAAAAGAGGGCAGACGCTTTCAGAAACGAGCGAACGCCATGTTTTGCGGTGATGGTTTTTGGTGGTGGTGCTCATAGTCGGGGGGTAATGGCAATTATGACAATGTGGCTGCTGGTGTTTCTGTCTATGTTCTGGAGTTAATCACTGTGATGCAAGCTGCTGCTCGAGGCCAAAGATAGAAGATAGAGGTTCCCTTCCATCTAAGAGTGTGATGACATATTTCTCTCTAACATCCTGTAAAAATATTGTCTGACTCAGAGTTCAGCGAAGCTTGTACCGCGAGCCCTAACACCCACTACAACAACCTCCTGTGTATATGTGTGTGCATACGCACTTTTAAGTGTGTTCCTCTCACTCTGTTGATGCCTTGATTGTGTAATAAACTTTATTCAGTTAAGCGTGAATTATTGTTAATTGAACTAAAAAGTAATTTTCTTAATTGAAACAGAGGGGGGAGGGGCCGACCAGATTAACGATGTAAAGGAGCGTTTTGCTCTCTCGCTCGTACTCTCCCGCCGTCTTCAGACTTTTATCTCACGTAATTCTTTTTCCCCTTGCAGCTTTCACCTTTTTTGTTTTTTCATCCTGCAACTGCAGTAAAAGACCAGTAATCTACTTAGCCTCACGCCCATCATAAAATCAAGGGATGCCTGTGCTGAAATACTCAGGAATATATATCACTGTTTGTCTTCTGCCTGCGTTATAACAGAAACCAATTAGCCAAAAGGCAGAAATTAAAACTGTTAGCAATTAACACTTCTGTATGCAAGTGGTGGTCCACTGTTGTTCTTATTTACCATAACATATGTTATATTATTTGCACGGTTTCTGACAAATGAGTCCATGCTAGGTAAGCTAAATGTAACAGGTTGGGCTTTGCCATCTATGTGTGGCTGAACACATGAGTGTGTAGGTGTGTGTGGTTGTATTACAAATACATTTCCACAAACACATCAGCAGCCCTGGGTTGTACTTGCAATGGCCAGTAGGAAGCTTTCCCCACAGTGAATAATTTTATTTGCCAATATTTTCCAAAAATTTGACCTAACTGATAATCTTTTGTTTTGTTCCAAATTCTAGGAAATTAAGGCTGAATGTGCATATTGTGCTCATGTACTCCTACAGGTAATAATGCATGCCTCAGCACAGTCAGGATCATCCACTTAGGTAGTGCCTGCTGTAGACTGTTTAAATTCTCCTGCAACCTGCAATTCACCAACACTGACTAATTATTATTAACAGTTAATTAATGGATCAAGTTATTTTCAGTCTCTTGAGCATTCCTCCTACGTCCCCCTGGGGCTGTTTCATATCATATCATCTACGATAATATTGGTAAAGGTTTGTCTGTGATATTAAAGTATTATATCGTGATATCATTGCCAATGATAAGTGCATTAGTATACTGAGTCCAAACATATCTGATAGCGAGAGCTGTGTGTCAACATCTGATGAAGACTTAGTGCCTAAAAACTTAGCTAGCCTCCAAGAAAGTACACTTTTTTTTAATGCAAGAAAATTGTTCCTGATAAAATTGGAAACAACAAAATTGTTCCACCACTCGAGACAAAGACACACCACTGAGTACCACCAGGAGGAGATGCTAAATACAGTTAGTGATTCGTAACCCAAATGTAAATTAATGACTCAACCAAGCATAGCTAGAGCACTGGCTAGCTGCCATCCATATGACAGGAAGAGCAAACGGTGGATGGAAGTGGGTGATTGAAAAGCAGGACAGCCATACTTGTATACTTAGGATGGTGTCCTTCGTTTATTTACACTTATGATTACTTGTGTCTGCAAGCATCGGTAAAATTCTGTTTATTTTTTGTCTGCAAAAATTATTGTGATTGCAAATTTTCTTGAAACATCATATAATTTTGAGTCTATGTCACTGAGCCCTATGTGGGTTTTCTGTTATCAGAGCATTATTTATGTTTTATCTGCTTTTAAATTTTATAAAAGTTAAAGACATTTAAAGTCACCCCCTTCGACTTTCCCTCCTTCTACCACAAAGAAGGGAATTTAACTAACATATCAAAGCTACTGCAGAGCTTCAGGAAACAGTCACATTCCAGTAAACACATGTGGATTTACCAGAGCAAGAGCTCCTGGTCACACGCCTAGCCAAATATTATCTCATACAGAACAATATCACCATCCTACACAGCAGTTATTGGCTGAGAGGGAGGAAGTGATGTATATTGACTTTTCATTTGTGTCTTGCTGACTCTGCTGACAAAAGGACCAAACTACTTCCAGCTGCTGAAACTAGAGCAAACAGTCACATTCAGCTGAACATGATTCAGCTGCATTTTGTTTCCCAAATTAGGATTTTTTTTAAAAAAATTTCCATCAAGCTCTTCTGTTTCCCAACAGCCACGATTGTGAGTCATCCACCGGTTAAAGCAGCTAAATGACACTTGCACTATTATCACAGTAATATTCCTCTAAAATGATTAGTACATTACATGTAATATAACCAAATGAGGCCTACAAATGGCATAGCCGCTCATGTTAATGAGATCCATGTACACAATAAAATAAACATTATCCATCTATTCCCGCTGATCTCCCTGCATTAACACATGACCTTTGTAACATGAACATTCTTGTCTAACAATGCTAGCCATCCTCCACTATTTGTCTATCTGTAGAGAATGTCTGAGCCATCTAGCACCTTGTCAGTCATAAAAGCAGTGGGAGGGTGGAGGGGGAGGTGGGGGAGGGGCTAAGAAAAGTGCCATTACCAATGTTCTGGACCCATGTGATCCCAGGGTGAATAATTACTCGTGACATGTCGTGAATAGGAAAGGACATTATCGCAGTGATCCTCCAAACCCCCTTGGTGTGTTCCCTTGCACACACACACGCACACACACACATTAGGGCCCCTCTGAATGATTTAGGGGGTCTGTTAATAATGCAGGGACTCCTAGAGCTAATTAGGTAAGTAGCAGAGGGCGCCGGCTGTGACGCCTCAGCTCACTGATACAAGCTGTAAAGGAATGAAGCATCAAATACATGCGCATACTCACACAGAGTTTACACTATGCACATGTCGCCATCCTCTCACTTCTTTAACCGTGTGTATTTTTAAATGGGATAGGTACAATGTGACGATTACGCTTTGTTATTGATCTTGTCGCAAACTGAGGGGCTGATCCTGCAGTAACTCTGCTATTCTATGTATTTCACAGACATAAATTATGTACTGTATGGCAATACGTTGCAGGTTGGTACGACGTGGCTCTGAGATATTTTGACAAGCAGTCTAAAGAGAGGTTGAAAGGTAACAGGGATGTGTGCGCTCCAGGAAAATCAATAGAAAGTGATTATCTTGAGAGGGAACAAATGGAGAGCCAAGGTGGGCCTTGTCACGTGTACAATCTCTCCCTCCCTCTCCCTGGCGCCATAGCTGTCAGCCCTGTAAGTGCAGTGTCAGGGTGATTAGAGAGCATTGCAGCCCAGACGGAGAGCAGCCAGCCTTCAGACAAGCCCTCCAGAGACGCAGCGCCACAACAAGCCTCAGTCCAGGGTCAAGTCTACTTTGTCAAGCCTCCCTGCTTGCAAGACTTGCCCTTTTAGTGCATAACCAGGAATCATCTTGTTTGACTGCAGTCAGTGATATACAGCTGGTTTATGGAGCCTCTAGGCTAAAAGCAATCATATTTAAAAGGCTGGTTTACCCAAATTACAAAAACACAGATTTTCACAGTGGTATGTAGACATATAGATTATATATTTGCCAAAGTTTGGGCTCTCTGCCTCCAGCTAGATACGTTAAAGGTTAACTGCTTTCTACCGAGGAAATTATCGACGTGGAAACAGGTGAGCTCTGTGAATTATATGGAGTCCTTTCCCAAGTGCAATTGTTCAAAGCTGTTTGCAGAGCAGCTAAGCAGGTCTCAGCTCCACTTTATTGGAGTTTCGAATCTTGCAGTTTTTCTCAATCGATTCTCACAGCAGAAAAGTCATTCTCATCACTCTTCATGCAGTTTTCACAACACAGAGTCACCTATGCAACACAATCAAAACCTTTTACCACATTTGTCAAAATGTATGTTTTATACTATTTCAGTCACTTCACCTCTGTGATCAATGAAGTCAAACCTTTCTCCACCCCTTAAAGACTTTCTCAAAACCTTACTGATTTGAGATACTGCTCTATGTATAGTAAAAAAAAATCTGAAAAGATAGAAATGTAAAGAATTTTTTTGCAACTGATGAAATTGAGAAAAGCAAAATAATACTAGTGAATTTATATGGATCAGAAAACAGACACAGAAAAATATACAGTCTGAGAACACAGCATCAGCTGCATGCATTCAGCAACCACTTTATTAGGTACGCCTGTTCTGCTGCTCCTTACAGTAATCCAAATATCTAATCAGCTTTTCACATCAGAGGCAGTGCATTTAGGCATGTAGACATGGTCATAACAGCCTGATGAAGTTCAAACTGAGCATCAGAATGAGGAATAAAGATGACTGAATGCAGCAAGGTTGTTGATGTGAGACTGGCTGGTGTGAGTATTTCACACACTGTTCATGTACTGATTTTCCAACACAACCATCTCCAGGTTTTACAGGGAAAGGTCTCCAGTGAGTGGCAGTTGTCTGGGTGAAAATACCTTGCTGATGTCAGAGGTCAGAGAAAAATAAACAGACTACTTTGAGCTGATAGGAAGGCAAGAATAGCCTACTTAACCACAAATTACAAACAAGGTATGCAGAAGAACATCTTTAAAAGCACGACATACTTGAGCTTGAAGCAGACGGCTACAGCAGCAGAAGACCACACATGCATTTCACACAGACTCACAAAATTAGACAACATAACACTTAACAAACAAACAAAAAAACCTCTGATGGCCTCCACTGTCTCCAGATCTCAGTCCAGTAGAGCTTCCTTTGGATGTGCTTGAAAGAGAAATTTTGATGAGCAGCTATGACACAAAATTGAAAGTTTGTATTTCTATTTGTTGCAAGGGTACCTGTGACAGTGTGCTTACATACATATTTGAAAAAAGGGAAACAGTTTTGAGGAAAGTGAGAGATCTAAGCAACAAAAGTACAAACTGTTATAATGACTTGAAGTGCATCAGCACAGTAACAAATATCTTTAGCAGTGAAGTATGTGTAGAAACAACAGCAGTGTATGTAAAGACTATGAGAATATCTAATGTGAGTGGGGAAATGTGTTGGTATTTTGAGCACAGCATTATGAGCGATGAGAATGACTTTTCTTGCTGCGAGAAACTGCAAGTTTAAACCTTTTAGATAACTCAAACTTTTGACGTTTTTTCCAAAATCTTGACTTTCAAAAGAATAAAAAATTCTCAGTGGAAGAATCAAGCTTCCATAGCTCAAGCTTTGAACGTGTATAAGCAGAAATTGTACATTTGTTTCCGATTATGTGGATTAAATAAACACGACGGGTATCAGTCGTCTCATTAAGCCTCTGGAGAAAAACAAATCAGTGCAGAACCAAAAAAACTGACAGCCACCAGTAATCTTCACACTGAAACATAAAAGGCTTGTTAGCAAGAAAGAAGTATAACATCCTAAAACCACCTTACAAGAAGATTATTTTGGAATTTTTGTGTCTTGGGGGATGGTGTACAAAAGGAGGGGAAGTCATGCAAGGATTTCCGCCATATACAATCTAGATATTTTCAGTGGTGTCTTTTTTTCGTTCCCTGTAGCGCACACTTGTTGACAGACTGCTCATTAGTGTGACACAAACTTTCAGCACCGTCTGCGGTTTCTGGAGTTCAGCAGCTCTCTCCCGTCACACAGCAGAAGGGGAAAGCTACAGCCCGACTCTGCTCTACCTGTATGTGATAGTTGTGGCCTGAGGGTTAACGGTATCTAATCACAGCCTCAACAGGTGAGGAGCAGAGATGGTGCAGACAGCATGGCACCACATGGAATTCCTCCACTATCATCATGTAGATCAAACCACACACACACACACGGTATCCAGGATTTACAGTGACTGCATGCAGCCCTCTGACTCGAAATGCACTGAATAATGCACGTATATCCCGCCACACATGTGTTTATATGTGTTATTGTGCATCATACTGTATTACATTACAGTGTGGAAGCATGTAGTGCCAATGTCTTACTAACAGCATCAAATCCACAGGGATTTTTAAAAGAGGAGGGACAAAAACCACAGTGTTCAGGCACTTGTTCAAGTGTAGTCAAACATTATTGAATTAATCTTCATTTACAGTGGGATGTTCTTCGGCACTGTTTGAAAGCGTTTGACCTCATCCTCACCTCATCCGCGCCAAACCTCACCAGACATAAAAGCAGTCCGGGAGGGGCTGAAGAGGCCAAACCTCCCCAGGGGAAGGAAAAGCAGAAGAGTGGGAGGAGACGGAGGAGGAGAAGGAGGAGGGTGGGTGTCACTGTCTCTACAAAGCCCTCTTATCCTCTTGATATCAAAGCGCTGCACTGTGTTCACACCATAAAATATTGTCAGGATGATGTGACTCATGACCAGAGAAGCTTGGAAAGAAAGAAACTGATGTTCTGATATCATGTAAAGAAGGTAGTTTGCTAAATGAACTCAGTGTTGAACAAGTTCAGGTTCAAGGTTCTTCATTTGTCACATGCATAGTTATACAAGTAAAACACACAGTGAACTGTAGCCTGACATGAAGAGACATCTGACTATTTTACAGGATAGACAATATAAACATATTTAAAATTAAGTGATAAAGACAGAGAAGACAGGATGCAAAGCAACTGAATGTTGATCTTTTCTCACACAAACACCTAGATTGTGCCAGCAGTGCTCTCAAATGATGGATAAATGATGTGACAACTTCCTAAATAGTGGCCAATATGCTTCAGACTCATTCCCGTAACTTTGCAGAGCAGTCACAACAAGTGTTAGCGCTCACCTCTCTTTATATTTGGTTTCTAAAGAGGAAGTATTTAGGATCTAGGCCAGATGGGTACACAGCACTATTGTATGGTTGACAGAGAGATGACCTTGTTGCGCCTGTGTGTGTGTGTGTGTGTGTGTGTGTGTGTGTGTGTGTGTGTGTGTGTGTGTGTGTGTGTGTGTGTGTGTGTGTGTGT
>NW_005187411.1:4895618-4907895 GCF_000239375.1 Pundamilia nyererei
GTGTGTGTGTGTGTGTGTGTGTGTGTGTGTGTGTGTGTGTGTGTGTGTGTGTTTAATCAGACAGAGAGGGGGGATTAGAGACCAGGCACCTGGCAGGTGGAAACAGTCTGTACTCATCTGATGCCCTCCTGTTCTTCTGCACTCTCGCTCACAAACACATACGCGATGTGGAACTTGCCTAAAACCATATTCTGATGCCATAAATTGCCATCTTTGTTTTGGAGTGAGACGCTTTACAGCGCTTAGAAACGGCACTGTACAGTTGAGAAACTTGTAGCAGGAACACTCACAAGAAATGTTTCATTATTAACTTTACACTGCAGGCTGGGAGTTTCCTAATTTAAGAACTACAGCAAATTACAAGTTGGGTACGTTTTATGTAGGTCAGTGGCTCCCAATCTCAGAGTCAGGACTTCCACAACAAGTTTCAAGTTGAATGTAGAGCAATCCAAAGTAAAGTCTTACTGTAATCATGTTACAACAACAAAGTAATATAGCTTAATTCAGCAATTAGATAATGTGTTTTTCAGTACTTACATTACACAAGTTCTCCAATATGTGCAAGCTATGAGTGAATAAGAAAAATTATAAACGTGCCTTCTCATACAGACTTGCACGATAATAACTTGATGTCAGATCATGTGGGACAATGGCAGAGCCATCTCCAACTTTTAAGGAGTGGCAATATGCAAATTAGTACTAAGGCATTGCATGAAGGGATGCAAATGAAATTCTGCAGAAACCCCTACAGACCCCTGTGAAAGATGCTCGTCCTCCCTCATACATAACATGTGTTGTGAAGTTATATCTAGCAAAGAAGACACCTAAACCGCAGATCTTATATCAACCGAGTACAAGCCAGATGTCATATTTAATAGTGGTTACAACCCAGTTAAATTTGCCTTTGAAATAAAGCTATTTCTGTTTCACATTTGCCTATTTACATTAAGATGCTTTGTCCTTAAATAAAAAGTGTGGAGAACGAACTACAGTTAAGCAGTTTTGCAAGGTAAATTAGTCTGACAAATATGAAGCTCCAAAATCAGCTTCATCCTGATTCCTGTCAGCCTTCCCTAAAGAGTACTAAGCACCCCATCTGTTAGGGCCTCCTCAAAGATAGTAGCGCAAGTGGAGTCATCAGTGTTACGTTAAAAAACAAACACAGTAATTACCCTAATTGAGATCTGGCAGATTCCTTTAGATTAATAGTAGCCTCCG
This sequence comes from Pundamilia nyererei, assembly GCF_000239375.1. Taxonomy (NCBI): domain Eukaryota; kingdom Metazoa; phylum Chordata; class Actinopteri; order Cichliformes; family Cichlidae; genus Pundamilia; species Pundamilia nyererei. Next base: position 4,896,837 of record NW_005187411.1, read on the forward strand.
TGAAATGCTGGAGAGTTTATATCAGAGAAGAGAAAAGACGGTTAGAAACAAATGCTAAGAAAGAAAGATTTTAAAAAAGAAGAAGAATTCTAAAAACAAATCGACTAAAAATTGATCATTCGTAAAGCAAAACAATAAGTGGGAGGTCAAAGAAATGTTTTATAGAGGATGTAAGGAAATAGGAGGAAGAAATTTTGGAGGAAGAATAAGGAAGTAAGGAAAGTATGCGATTGCATTGCCGTGTGAAAGACAACGATCGAGGAGGGCTTTTTTTTGACTGCAGCAGGAGTAAATGGCTCTGCAGGCGCCTGTCACTCTAAGGGCCAGCATGGGATGATCAGCGATGATGACAGGGGCACAGACCTATGTCAAGATGCTGAACCCAGCTGTCAATCCAGCCACTCTGCCCTGTGGGATGACAAGAACGGGCCTTAATATCACTAAAGTGAGCCGGAGAGAAGACAAGGAGGAGAAGTAAGAGTGATGGACAGGCAGGGGAGAGAAATTAGACAGGGAAAGAAAACATGAGCGGGACAGGAAGGGTGTACTTATTTATTCAACCGTTTAGATTTAGGGAAACTAATGCCAACAGGTTGTTTTCCAACCTTGTGGGATGTGCACTGCTTTGCATCAAGCAGCGAAAAACTGAAGCCGCTATTTTTTCATTTTGGGCTCCACTGTGGTAGCGTCTATCTTGGGAAATGAAAAGAAAATGATGTCCCTCTCCTTAGTAGGCAACATGACACTGTGCGAACTTGTCATTTGACAGCCAGAATGAGTCATCTTCCAGCTATCTTGGACTGTAACCGCACAGGCCTCCTGGGATGTCAGAGGAATGACCAGAGAACCAGTGCATTAAAACACAATAGAATAAGAGCGTATCCCACAGTCGTATTCGCTGGAACTTTGGCAAGCTGTTTTCAATTAGTGCTTGCTGATTCTCAGTGTTGGTCTACCACATCATTTAAAGTAAATGCAGCTATAACTTAAAACCACAATGTTTGGTTTGGCCACGAGGAGGTTCGTGCTCGTCTCCTTTCCCTTGTCAGTGGTAGTTCTCTAACATGCTGTGAACTCTTTTGTTGAGCTGCATATATCCTTCAAAAGTAGTGAAAGTGTGATTCAAAACTCAAAACAACTACAAGACCACAGATGATGTCAGTGCCTAAAAGGAAGACAAATCACTCAGTGCTAAAAGCTCAGCAAATTTTAAAACTAGCTAGCTGCAGAAGTAACTCTTCATGCCATTGATTCAACAAGGTGCTGGAAATGTTTCACAGAGATTTTGGTCCATATTGACGTGATCGCTTCACACAGTTGCTGCAGATTTGGCAGCAGCACACCCATGATGTGAATCTCATATTTCACCACAATTCCAATGTGCTCTGCTAGACGGAGATCTGGCGACTGTGGAGGCCATTTGAGTACAGTGAACTCATTGTCATGTTTAAGAACCCAGTTTCAGATGATCTGAGTTTTGTGACATGTTGTATCAATCTGGCACTAAGGCCCCCAAAGTGTGACATGAAAATGTCCTCCACCACCAATGTAAACTGCTAATACACGGCAAGATGTATCCATGCTTTCATGTTGCTTGCACCAAAATCTGATCATACCCTCAAGAATCATCAGATTCTTGGTAGCATTTTTCCAGTCTCCTGTTGTCCAGTTTTTAAAGTTCTCAGATGACAGGAGTGACACCCGGTGTGGTCTTCTGCTGCTGTGACCCATCTGCTTCGAGGTCCGATGTGTTGTCATGCTGTTGAGGTACTCTTCTACATACGTTGGTTATGGTTGTCGTTGCATCAGTTCGAAACAGTCTGGCCTTTCTCTTTTGACCTCCGGTTTCATCAAGGCATTTTCACACAAAGAACTGAGCCTCACTGGATATTTTCTCTCCTTTCGGAAAATTCTCTGTAAACCCTAAAGATAGTTGTGTGGGAAAATCCCAGTAAATCAACAATTTCTGAAATACTCAGACCAGCCTGTCTGACACCAATAACCACACCACTTTCAAAGTCTTTTTAATCGCCTTTCTTCTTCATTCTGAAACTCAGTTTAAACTTCAGGTCTTCTTTGCCGTGTCAACATGTCCAAATGCATTGTCATTGGTTGGTTAAATCTTTTTAACGATTAGATATTGGTTATATCTGTGATGACAAGCAGACAAATAGGTCTACCTAATGCAATATGAATGGTCAGTATTTATATAAGGCTTTTTAGCCTATATATCATTACAAAGTCTTTAACAGTGTTTCTAAATCACCTTTTATACATTCATGGTAAAGCACTGGCCTACCATTGGGAGCAACTTTGGTTTGATGTCTTGCATTCAGTATGTGGAGCAATTAGTGCACAACATGTATAATCATCTGAGTCCACATCTGACTGGACATTAAAACCCAAAAGTTATAACAGGATAACTCCCTGTGAATAAGCAGTTGTATCATTGTACTGTAGGAGAAAGCCAGACAACCTGGAGGAAAGTTCAAAGACTGTATGTAAAGTTAATGGATTATTCTAAATTTTCTCTTGGCGTTGATCTGAAAGTGTGTGTGGTTTTCTGGCTCTCAGTGCTCGCCCAGTGATGGACTGGTTACCTGTCCAGACAATCTAAAAAGGATGGATCAGTGTGTGTTGGCAGGCCAAAAAAAACAATCAAAACAAAAAGATAAAACAGTTGGACAAAACAGAAATAATTTGAGATTATAAATGAGTCCCTTGTAAATGAAAATTATTCCCAGGAAGCGCGCGGTGTGTGTGAGATTCAGAGACTTTCCATTAACTGCTCTAAAGCTGACAATTCTCACACATTGGGTTCAGATCATTTCTAGTTTTAGATTAATTTAGATCTACTTATCAATAACATGTACATCTCCTAGATGTGCTCTCTGCAGCTCTAACTACAGGCAGTATATTGCCATCGCGTACTGAGATGACCTGAAAATGAATGGTATTCAGAACCCAGCTGCTTGCACAGAAAAGTGGGTTTAGAAATGGCAAAGATGCCACATATGCATAACTATAAGATTAGTGCAGATTGATATGCAACTCATTTCCAGGGCTTCAGTTTGATATCCCTATCACAGCGCTGTAGAAATGAGTGTTCACATTTAGCTGTCCAAAAACTGGTCAGTCTGGGTTACAATCCAAAAGTGTAGTTTGGCCAAAACCTTTGATCTGGAGATCAGAGTCTGAAACTTGCACTTTATGCCAGAAATATTTGTATTTTGTACAAAGTGTCTATATGTGTTACGAAAGCATGGTAGAGAGACATGCAGGTAAAGAGTAAAAGATGGCAGACACAGCTTTTGGAGGTAAAAGGGAACCAAGAGAAAAAGGCAGTGATCTTTCAGGGACTGAGACGCACAGCATCACTGAGGTGATCAGAGCCGTGACCTGACACGCCGATGTCCCAGCATGCTCGGCAGATGTGGGTCAACTGACATCTGTTTCTCACTGCAGCCTGGGCTCAGCTCAGCTCGGCCTGACCCAACCCTGCTGCCATATTCATCCTAATAACCACTCCCATAATCACCAGGGATTATTCTAATATTAGTGAGTGCACACACACAAAAACACACACAGTGACTGCTCTGATTAAGGTATAGTGCTCCATATGGTTTTTCTGAAGGGTTTTGGGGGGGATTTGTATGTTTTTAGCCTTTCAGTGAAAAGCCTTGAAAAAGCCAGCTTAGTGGGGACTAAAGAGAGCCTCTGCATAAATAATATTGGAAAATAGCCTGGGATGGTGTTTGGGGGGTCAGGCTGGGGTGAGATGTGCTCCACAAGCAGAGGTGCTCTAACAATGACCATGCATCATGAGGTTACTGAAGCCTCGAGGTTAGGCACTGGAGAGAGACAGCGGTGCGCTGTTTGGTCTCCATAAAGGAGGGATTATGAACCACTGACAGGATGTGTGAATCAAGATGGCACACTCACCACACAACAGGACTAGAAAGAGACACTGCAGGGGGCTGTCAAGACAGAGCTAGAGTGAGCTGGGAGGATTACCATATAATGATGAAAGATGATGAAGACTGATGAATGGATTGTTGGCGTTTTAGCTATGGGGGGAGGGAGGACGGCATGCTCCTGTGAGGTATTTCAAGGATGGATGCCAGAGCTTGGGATTTCCACTGCAAATTTTTTTAATTGCATAGATTTGTTTCAGTTTTACTTCAGTGTTTCTTTGATGTGAGCACATTTTTTTACTCGTCTCATAATATTACAGACGCATCGTGCGCATTTATGCGATACAAGTCTTTGTTGTGTGTGAAATAATCTTTTCCCCCTCTTTTGGAGGCTCTCATTTTTCTCTAAGAGGTCTATTTGTGGAAGTCATGGCCTGCTGGTGTTTATGACTCTCCCTGGGCCCGTACTGCTGCTGTTTTTTCCCCCCGCACAAACACGCACACACAGTGGGCCCTTACTGCTGACACTCAACTTCATTCTTTGCTGCAGTTGCATCTGTTGTCACCATGGAGACCTTGTTTACGACTTAACCCCCCTTGCTCGCAAACACGCACACACTCACTGTAACAGAGAAATAGACAGGCTGCGTCTCCCTCTGTGTTTGATTTGGTGTTATAGGACCCATCGGATCACAGCCCCCAGCAAGCCCAGGCCCATATGCATAAACACACACACACACAGCAGTTGGCCTGGATGGTTGCAGCAGACCCATGCTAAACACAGAGCCATAAGCGCCACACTACCTAATCACCTCCAGGCTGGTCTGGATAATGACATTTGTTAAGGCTTTGACTCAACCTGCGTGAGTCAGAAGGCCAGTCTGTCTACCTCTGCTCTCACACATCACTGGTATGAAAAGAGAAGCTAACAAATAGCCACACGAATTATGCAAATCAAAGCAGTAGAAGCATTTTGGTGAAGAGGCTTAACTTGAATGCGCAAAGTGTTGGGTGTGTTCATAGATACGTGTCTGTGTGTGAGTGTAGAGGCCGTCCTGCTTAGCAGGCGGCATCATGCAGGCAGGTTTTTCATGAGATGGGGGAATCTGTTATGCAACATGTGAGAGCCTGCTAATCTTGCTGAACAGCCTGCTCCTCCTGGCCACCTCTCGGCCTGTACACACACACACACACACACACACACACAAGTGTGCAATCGCTCACACACACACCTTCTGGCCATCTTTCTAGCCATGCATGGCTACACACCCAGGTGGCCTTAATGGGTTTAAGAGCAGTCTAAGATCCTCCTGCACTTGTGCCCAGACCTGAAACCTCCTGTCGCTGCATGTGACTGTGCAGAAAGGCGCGTGAGAAGTCAAGAAGCCAAGGAGGAAAAAATGATACACATTATTGCAGTAGCATGTTTAAAGTTCAGTGGAATACACCTTAAATGAAAGGCTTAGACTTTACTCTCAGTCGGGCATAATAAATGATGGCTTGTGAGGGCAATGATAAAAGTATTTAAATGTTACGGTGTCCAAAAGGTTATCACATCACTGGCATTTGGCAATTTGCAATTTTGTTGTTTTTCTGCAGCTCAGCCTCTAAAGTAAAGGTCAAAAGGTCAGGGGTCAGGTGGCTTCACTCACTAAACTAATTCTGAGCAGCATTACTCAACTTGCTGGCATATGTTCACAGGTTCCCAGCCGACTGGCTAAATCTGCAACAGACAAACACATGCACATGGAACATGTACGCACACCTATCAGCCGTGACGACACCAGCCAGAGGTCTTGCCTCAAATCACCTCCAGGAGGTAGGCATCCTGCTGTAATTCCCTGAACTCACATGTGCCGCTGCACGGGGCTCCTCTGATGAGCAGAGAAGTAGAGCAAGGCCCGAGTTTGTTATTATTCTTTTAGATTGGCAGAGGAATCATTCCAAGTTCAGCTTATTAATCAGTCGCTTATCATTGTTCTGCAATGCCAAGCTTCTTTCCAATTAGTTCACCCTTTGAACATGCGAATCACGCTAAACTCAGTTGTGCCGAAGAGTCACCAGAGTGATAGAAGTGTGAGAATATTAACCAGTAGCTCGAACTCACAAGGCGCAATCAACAGTGAGAGAGCTTTTAAAAGTCGCTTCTTATCAGTAGCAGTTCTGGCTTATTTCATTTGTGCCCACAGCATTTCTTGCCATTTGGCCCCTGCTCCACATTTATGACAGCTTTGATGTGCTGCAAGGCTTCGGGCCCTCTCAGCATCCACAACTGCAGCGCAATGGTACAATAAATACTTTGATAACAGCGCAATCTGTAACTCAGGCAAAAACAAATAACACAGCAGTCCTTACAAGACTTCTTTTGTCAGGGTTTGGTTCTGGATTCATGAACCGAACAAAACAATTGGTTCCAGATTGAGGCGGGCTTCTGTTCTCCCCAGGGGGATGGTTTAAATATATCAGAGCAGAGAGGAGAAGGAATAACAGTGGAAATGGTGAGAAAGCAACTGAGAGAGGAGGAATGAGAGAAATGGAAAAGAATTCAACCGTGGGCAATGTGGGAACAATTAAAGGGGATGGATGGGAAGAGGCATTAATGGATGGTACATTAAATACATATACAATGAAACAAACAACAAATCAAAATAGAAAAAATTAAGTAATAGCAAAAAGAATTTACACGACGACTCCTTTATGGACTCATACAAAGTATAACATCGCAAAAATGTGCTTAACCTGAAAATGAGTTCTGGGAGAAACAGAAAACATTTATAACAGCAAATTAAGTTCTGTTCACACAGAGGGACAACGACAATATTAATACAGAATTTTAACAGCTGAAGATATCTGAAATATCTTCCACTTTGCAATAACACCACTTCTATCTGAAAACTTCCCAGACTGATTAGTTGCTTCCTAGACGGCATGGTTAGGTACTCGATTTTATACGCCCTTGGCCACAGGACTGAAAACACCTGAATACACAGATAAAGCAGTGTGGACCAGTGCTTTTATCCATGTAGTGCATGTGTAAGTGCTTTAAAGCATTTAAAACAGCAATGAAAGCAAAAATTAGTCCATGTTGGATTTATGGATTGTAAGGGAAAAGTAAGTTGGGGGTTATACCTGTTGACTAACAGCTGCTGTGGCGGTGTGGATCTTTAAAAGAGTCTGTTAAATTGTGTCAGCAATGGAGGAAGTGATGAATATCATAGTTTCACCAAGTAAAGGCTCTTTTTTTAGCTTCATAAGTAAACTCCAACTATAAGAGGGGCCTTGAGTGATTTTAGTATATGCTGATTGGTTGACTTGAACACATGAAAACTTCATAAATAAAACAACTGCTACAAACCAGCTACTGGATCACTTCAGTGTTAGGCATGTGTTCTCAGCTCTCCATAGTGTGGTTACCCTCACTGAGTCTACAGAAAATTTTAGCCCGAAAACTGATTTCTTGTTTTGTCTCAACTTACGTCACTTAGCGACCTATAAGGAAGTAAAGGAAATATGAATGGCTTCCAGGCGGTTATGAGTTATGAATCAGTGACTTCTTCTTTTTCTTCTTCATTTGGCTGATCCCTTTAGGGGTCGCCATGGCAGATTATCTGCTTCCAGCTCACTCTATCCCTTACATCCTCTTCTGTCACACCAGCTCGCTGCATGTCCTCCTTCACTGAACTTATCTAAATAAACTGGGTACTGGCACTTATCACTTTAAGTGCTAGGCTAACTCGCTCGGCGAGCTTCTAGACTTCGTGGTTTTTCTCTGTTCCTCTTCACATATGATGATTCACAATATTAAGAAAATGTTAGGGGTGGCATAAACATCACGGTTGAGACCAAAGAACAAAGCTCAGGGAGCCACTGGAAGTACGTTCCTGACGTCACAAAACATTAGCCGCGAGCTTTCGAGCTACAGTAGTCCACCGCTACCTTTGGAAATTGTCACTCTAGCACCAAAGGGAGGCCCAAAGGTGAATTTCATCTCGCGAGTTTCTTATGTGGCGGGTGTTTACTGAAAGTGAAAATTAGAGCCAAAGTTTGTACATAAGGAATTTCTTTTAAGTCAGAGAAAAAGCCCCTGCCTGCAGACTGTGCTGACCTCTTGGCAACACAGCTTACCATGAGCGCACAAGAGTGTTCTTTGCACTATTTTTGTACTGCTTCATCTATATGCTAGCTGGGTGCTGGAGGGGCAGAGAGTTGGTGCATAATAGGGTTCTGCAAGGGGGTACTTTCCCTTCTAGATCTATGCCTGTATTGGGCCTACTACAGTCACAAAAAGATCAACAAGGATTTCCTATTATCCAGCTCCACACCCACTCTCATCATTTAACAAAGCTGTGCCATAGTAGTGTCAAATATGACAGGGGAAGAAGAGATGACATTTTCTTGATGTTAATTATAAGACTCTCAATGCTCTCTCTCGCTCATACACGCATATGCAGAATCACTCTAACAAGTGCGTGCTTCATTCTTGAGAGGACGTAGCAAAAAGGACCTGGCAAGGGTTTGGCTAAGGTCCAGCTGCCTTCACACACATGCAAACACATACACACACACTTAGTTCTCATCTTGGGTGATTACATAGCCTTTCAAACTCATTTACACATGCACGCAGTCAAGCTGAAAACTAATTTGTCCCAACATACGCAAATACAAGCACACACTCATGCCCTGACACACACATTCAACCCCAAAGCATAAACATAATAAAAAACCGAGCCAAACAAAAAGGTGGAACATTGTGAAGAAAGGAGAAAAAAAAAAAAGGACAACACACACATTCATTCTCACGCAGACATGCACCGTAACTATGCCCAATCTCAATTTCAGATGCTGAAAAGTGTGAAAAGTGACAATAATTTGACATGACAGCCGTGAATTGTAATATCAGACAAAAACAATCTGATCCCATGAAAGGATTCATACACTGGATGATGAAAGAGGAAGTTTCCTGCTGTTCCATCCCTCCTTCCTCCCAGATTCAATACTGCAGCCTCAGTCATCAGGTGAAGCAGTACCTGTTTGGTCAGCTAATTACTCATCATCAAAGCTTTCACAGGTGTGGTTATGGATTTGCAAGTGTGTGTGTGTGTGTGTGTGTGTGTTCCTACAGATGCAAACAGAAGGCGAAGAGACACTCAGCAGGAAGGAGGCTGGTGTTGACTGAGCATCCATGCAGGGTGCAGAGGGAATGAAGACAAACTGCTGCTGTGATGTACAGATAAAAGTGTGCGTTTGTGTGTGCATAAGACAGTTCTCTAGTTGTTGTGTCCCAGAGATGCATCCTCAGGTCATCTGACACCTCTTCCATTTTGGACATAAGGGCCCTGAAGACACACACACACACACACACCACAGTGTGTCCTGTAACATCTCATATATCAGCCTTGTTGGTGACACATTCGGCTTTTTGTGTGTGACCAGCAGCCTGAGGTCACATGACGGATCTTACAGCAGTTGTGAGGGGACCATACAGAGGAGCATCTGTGTGTACACATGGGGGGTGGGGGGCAGTTAACGTATATAAACGCATGTGTGCATCCTCCAGTCAGCTTAGTCAGAGCTAAACAAGTTTCCTCTGACATCACCTTGTCATCGCTGTGAAACTGCACTAACCATAAAAAGACTGCAGCATAAGGAAACCAATAAATGAGTGCCAAACCACAGCTGACTCTCTGAGCAGGAGGGATCAGCTGTCACACAATATAGAAACAAAAAAAAAAAAAAACTTCTTTAAAATGTCGTATGTTCTCCACCATCTTCAGGGTTTTTAGCGTCAGACGTGAAATGCGATAAGCAGAAGCACTCCTGTCCACTTACTTTTGGTCTGTGGCTGTTCATCATGGTTCATGTCAAGTTCATCAGGTTTAAAAAAAATAAAAACATGATATCACAACATGCTACGACATTTTAGACAGTTGTGTGCTTTGAAGTTTGGGGAAACCCAATTTCTGTTTCAACTTTGTAACAAATTGCCCGTGATGCACTTCTGAAGTCCATAACTGGGAGAAGAGGCCAAGAAACCATTGGAGGCTCCAGGAAAGTAAATGATCTTAAGCTGTTTTCACACATGAAATCTGGGCAATGCAGAGAAAATGAAGTCAGGTCATTGCCCATACTTGCCCTGTCTCTCATGTAGCAAGCAGCGGGAGATGGTGCATATCGATACGAGCCAGGCTTGCTTCTTGTTTTCAGTCTGCACACTGAACAACGCTACCAGCTCCTGGAGGTTGCTTCATATTTAGCATTGAGCTATGGCATAGGTAGCAATCTAATCATTAAGAAAGAATCTCAGGTAACCTTAAAGTAGCCTAGCCTTAAAGTGGAGACCGTTAAAGAAGCGAGATGTAGCGTAACGTTTTGGGCAACTCTTGATGAAAGAAAATCTCCTTGTTATTTTCTTGCTCTTGTCTTAGATTAATCCTCTTTAATAAACTGTGTTTGAGAATCTCTAATATACCTAACTGGACTCCAGGGTACTCTGTTCACCTAAATAATTAGAATAATAAAAACAAAACCTTTATGTTGGTAGGTTGTTTAGTATAGTTTTTTTACAGGAAGGTTAACTGAAATACAGTTGTGGTATGTTTAGATTTATATAAAATGTTTGTATTTCCAGTTTCGTTATGGGGTTTGTTTGTTGTTGTTTTTTTACAGTGTGAGACTACACATATGACCTGGTGCCTGTTCAGATTTACAAGAGCATTTCTGCCCAACTTCTTGTGTCAGCAAGCTTTGGTGTCGTTCTAGCCTTGGGCGCTTTCTAGCATGCCGTAGCATTTTATCCCAGCCACACAAGCTCTGATAACAGAAGACATGGCGCATTAGTGTAGCATCCTAGCCACCAATGCTAGTAATTCCTGCTTCGATATGAGCGAACCTGAGAAAGATGAGTGAAATATCTTACCCAGCCATGCCTTGATACAGGACTTGACGTATGTGGGAGATAGAGGAAGAATACAGAGACTCTGCGCCTCATCTCTGGGCAGCAGGATTAGAATGTTTACCCACTAATGTGTTTAGCTACGCCGGGGCAAGTAACACACACAAATTGGTGCATACTCTACACATAATATACAGACATAAATGCAGGAACAAACATGTCTTGTGTGTGCCTAATTTCACATATACATATA
>NW_005187411.1:4908587-4911527 GCF_000239375.1 Pundamilia nyererei
ATATATATATACACATATATACACACACAAAAACACTCACACATGTATAGATCCAGTACATTCAGCTGGTCTGGCCTTGTTTTGTGTATTTGTGGGTGCTGAGGTCTGCACCCATCTGCTCTTGTGTGTGTGTAATCTGCCTCAGACAGGCTACAGTGCTTAGAGGGGCCAGACTGCAAACACTGCACTGGGATGAGACACCTGCCACAGGGCTAAGACCAGAGCCCTGACGCACAAACACACACACAGATGGAGAGGCCACGGTTACCAGGGACAAAGCTGTCCACAGTCACTCAATTACTGCCCAAGCGGTGTAGCATTCAGGTGCTTTGTGCCGTTTCAAACCATCGTTTGTTTTGTTTTTTTAATCACAAACTGTGTTTTTTTAATGCTGCAGTGTGTGGATTTTCTGTCCCTATGTTGCAACCATCAGTCTAATTGGTTGGTATTAATCGGAGGCACACTTGACAGTTCCATAACTACGGCGTTCATAATGCTCCTGTTGAGGAGGGAAAAATCTGTACTTATCCTCGTCTTGAAGTCTAGCTTTGAGCATCTGCTGTCAGAGTGTCACGTCTGAATTTAGCAAATGCCCAGGCACGAGGTGGCTGCGTTCTAAACGCCCAATGCTCAAAGGAGTGTCTGTCGTGCCGCGGCTCGGCGTGCCAAATCAGAGCTGGCTAGGAGCTCCCTATAGGCGAACAGATGGCCATTACTATCATTTATAACTTATTAGTGCCTATAATCCTACCTGCGTCAAACACGCCCCAACGCTTAGGACTGGCTCTCTTTTTTGCCTCATTTAAAACAGTTCTATGTGCCAGAAAAGTCCTTGTCACGATTTTCTCTTCAATCTTTCTGTATTTATAATCTGCAAACTGCGCGGATGACACACGTGCAGAAATATTATGATATGCGGCTATCTCTCGCTTAAAATCAACAGTCAACAGATTGCCCCGTGATGGTGCAGAGCTGGAAACCAACAGTACTGAATGGAAATGCAGACACAACATGTGGTGTGCGGTAATTTTCACCAACTGTAAAGGCTTACAGTGATATTTATTTTCATAACAATGCACCGTTGTCGCCTATATAATGGAATCATTAGGCTAATACGCAGCTCTCCATTTGAAGGCATATGCTGAGAGTGTATGTTACGGATGCCTACAGACACGCTCGTTTCTGCTGATTGATGAATTAGCCGACGCTCATCTTTAACGCGGTGCTTATAGTGCTGAAAATATTGCTTTCTAGCAGATAGCAGCATCCTAACAAAGTCCTTCCTCCTACTTTGTCAGTCTCTCAGTCTGGCTCCACCGAGGCAATCATCAGTGATGCCTCACATTCACCACCCAAGCAGGTGTGGGCATTGACGTTTCTACTGTGAACAGGCTGCATCTGTCATGTGGCAAAGAAGAAATAGCTCCAATCAATGTCCCCCTCGGACACACACGCACACACAGATACACGTTTCCGCGCGCACGCTCCGAGATACGCACACACATGCTCCACATGCACACACCCCAGGCACCACTGTTCTCCAGCAAACAAGGATATGTGGAACAATCATTGTAAACCATCCCGGCCGGCGGTGTGGGCGATCGATGAGACCGCCGTGTATAGAAAGTCAACACGGCCCTTTGCTTCGCCCCTGGACTTCAAAACAGTCGCCGCTCAGAAAGGCCAGAGAAATGCCGAAACCTTTGACTCAGTGTCACACCTCCCATCTGTCGCCATTTTGAGTCAGGCACTTTGTTGCAGCCATTTTGTGTCCCAGCCATTTAGCACTCTATTGAGCTTCAGCTGGGGATGCCAAATGGCGCGTGTGAACCCCCTCCACCCCCCCTCCATCATTTGTGACCGGTTTGGATGACAGACAAATAGATGGGCAGACACGCAGGCAGACAGAGAGACAGAAGGAAGGCAGATGACTGGCTTTGATGAGCTTTATGGGGATGTGTGCGGAAAGACAGACAGACGAATGTGTGTCGGCAAACAGACAGACAGATAGACAGACAGAAGGTATACATACATGTGTGTTTGCGTGTGTGTGTGTGTGTGTTTGCGTGTGCACGTTGTGTGTGAGCGGATGTCAGACCAGGTTGTGTGTTCCTGCAGTGGCAGAGATGAGAGGGAGAGAACAGGAAGCTGCTCTCCTGGAGACAGATGGACTGCCATGCTGTGGACACTCACGCACACACACACACACACACACACACACACACGCAGTTGCACAAACTCACACACACTCAGAGTGACACACAACAGTACAGCCAACAAGAGAACATATCAGAGCACGACTGCTGAAAACAGAAAAACACACCAACATGCTAGCCTAAACAGGCATCACGGACACAGATGACGCACATTTGAAATAAAACGGAGGAAATATGCAAACTCTATAAACTGACTTAACAACAAATCACCAGAATTAGCCGCAACCATTGTCTATTTATGTAGCCAAGAACTTCTTCAAGGGACTGAGCCTCGTTTGATTGGCTCGTTGCAAGTTTGTTCGCAGAAAGGAAAAAAAAAAGAAAAAAAAAAAGAATCCCAATGAATGCAGTGAGATGCTCATTGACAAACATACATGACACACTCGAGCTCATAACAGGTGTTAATCCTGCGAGCTTCAGGTATGTGGTGACAACCTTCTCACACCTGACTTGAGAGCTCTGGCGGATCTAGGTTACGCCAGGTTGTCACACAGGATATGTTGTGTGTACAGACACATGTACACACACACACACACACACACACACACACACAGCTTCTTCTCTTCACTTTTTTCCTGTCGCTCTTTTGAACAGCGACACACAGGAAAAGGAAGGAACAAGAGAGTGAGGGAGTGAAGATGAGAGAGAGTCTTCACAGACATCGACTCCAGCGGCGACAACAGCAGTATCACACCGTGTGTTTGGGTGTTTCTGCGAATGTGTG
>NW_005187411.1:4911565-4916511 GCF_000239375.1 Pundamilia nyererei
CGACAACAGCAGTATCACACCGTGTGTGTGTGTGTGTATGTGTGAGTGTGTGTGTGTGTGTGTGTGTGTGTGTGTGTGTGTGTGTGTACCCAGGCACGTGTGTTAGGTGTGTTTCACAGGATTGCCAACACATCTCCTCGCAGCGAGAGCCCTATAGGAACAGAGACATCTGTGGAGTGAAAGGACGCCAGCTTGCATGGTCGTCTCTGGAGAAAGGAAAAGTTGGGGAGAGGAGAGGAGAGGAGAGTCAACAGGAGCTCCAAACCTTGTCTGTCAGCTGATAATTAGAGGCGAGACGCTGTCTAATATAAAATAGTTTAATCTGACCATATTCCTTAATCAAGAATCGAGTCTTCAAGTTAAGCAAGTGAGCAAATCTACTTTAAATCTGCACCTGCTAAGCCTCACACCAAATTTTTCAAGGTAAACGTGCAAAAACTGAGGTCGAAATCATCTGCACTTTCTTCAAAGCTGATAGTGAGTGAGCTAATCTAAAGTCATGTGACACGCGTGGTGACTCAGCTGTATGGCAGCAAAGAAGATCCTTACCATTAAAGCTAAACCTTAACTAAAAGTAGGTGCTGTGTCATTCTTTCAGGATAAAATCGCTCACGGTGAATATCAGCAGATCAGTGAATAAATATCGGAGGCGCTGGCCTTCTTCTGTGATTCATCCATAACCCTGCAGCCAGGGACTTCCACTGCAAATGGAGTTGATGACAATACAAGCAAATGTCCTCCTTGTGTGTACAAGCAAGAGCACTCAAGCAGATGTGCACTGCAGACCTTGGGAGTATGAGCCAGGGAACGGGACACAGGTGCACCTGCTCTCTGCTCTCGATGAAAGGTCAGCCAGATTCAGAGAGAGATGCAGCCTTCCAGTGTGAGGGAGCCAGTGACAAAAAAAAAAAAAAAAAAGTCAGAGAGAGCGAGCTAGACTGACACAGGAATAATCACAGCAACGGTAAAGTGAAGGCAAGATGAAGAAATATTTAACTTTCATTTTTCGCAGAGTTAGTGATACAAACTATTTGCTGTGGACCCTTTTTCTTTCCAAACCCACTTTCAAAACCCATCTTTTTTTTTTTCTTCTAAACAGCCATCATTGCCACATGTGGCTCCATGTCGGTTGCCAAAGTGCATTTCCAGCGATCTGAGCAGGTATACAGGAGAAAACATGTGCAGCCGGACCGGTGCCAGAAGAGACAGAAGGTCCGCAATGATGTTTCACTACATAGATTATGCAGATACCGCGGTCAGAACGAGGAACAGACAGAGTGAGGGAAACAGAGAGCGCGAAAGAGAGGGAGGGAGAAAGGGAGCACGAAAAACAGAGTAGGCAACAAACAAATACAGACAGAAAGAGAGGACGGCGACGGCGGCGAACACAGAAAAACGGAGCAAGTGTAAGCATGAGAGGGGGAACATGAGAGACAGAGAGAGGGAAGTAAAGCAGGGAGGGGTGTGTGTGTGTGCGCGCAGGCTACAGCTGGCAGAGGGATTCCCAGAGCCAACTGCCAGTGTAGTGGAGCTCCTTAACAACTTCACAGGCCTCTCAGAAAGGAGCTTTAAAGTGGCCACATGGCCTGGCCAGCACAGCAGAGCAGAGCAGCAGGCTTTACTTGGGCTATGTGCACACACATTTGTGCACATGCATTCATACACACACAAGCTCAAGCAAGACTCAGCCCGCCAGCTGCTGACAGGGACAAGAGTGTCCAGAGCGATAAATCTGCAAGTGTGTGTGTGAGGGAAGAAGGGGCGGGGGGGGGTAAGCAAGAAATAGCAGGAGAGCAAAAATCCTCATCTAGCTTTAGATACTCCACAGAAGTCACTGCATAGTTTCAAGTCACACTTTTCAATAAAAATATGAAGCCAGCCTCATATTTTGATATTCTGACCAAAGAGGCCACGTCAGGTTTTGCCTCCCTCGCACCTGCAGGCCGATTTTATCTTTTACTGAGCTGCCTCTTTGCACAAATAGAAAAAATGCATTTCTCCAACTGCTGCGTTCATCCTCGTCCGTGCTCGTAGGGGTGAAAAAACGTGGTACACGCCACTCAGCAAAGCAGCTTTGCCTTTCGCCGTTTGATTCCTCTGATAACAGTAAGCACCAGCTCATTGTGAAATGTCCTCAACAAGTTAAGCCTCCTAATTTCAAAATCGTTCCCTGATCCTTTAAACGCTTGGTGCAAAGCAGAAATTGGTTCTTTTATCGCTCTCTTTATATGCACGATTATCATTATCCCTCTTTGGAGCTGAACTTTGAGGAAGGGATGGATGAGGTTTGGGGGGGGGAGTGGATGAGATGCCATCACACGACCCAGCTGTGTGTGTGGTGAGATGGATATCGCCCCTTTCTTTCTTTCTCTCTCTCTCTCTCTCTCGCACCTCCACTGGACGTCTGTCCGTCTGGATCGGCACAGTTGATTTTTCCAGGGGTTGTCCAGTCACAAAGGTTTTTCAGTCAGGATCGCGGTCTCTCCCTTTTTTCCCACCATCACTATGCTAGACCACCACTATACTAATGGTGGGGCATTAGCATTTCAAGGAGCCTCCATTAAGGAGGGCAAGAAAAGCTGCTCTCGGCGGGGGGAAATCCATTTTGTCCCAGGCTCCAACATCTGCTGCAGCCGTCCCAGCCAGAAGGACGCTCGGATAAAGCCCGAAGAGCCCTCTGATTTACTGTAATGACAGACAGACAGATAGACAGGCAGAACGGATGACCATATGCAGAAGAGAGGGAGAAAAAGGAAAAAGATAAAAACAACTTCTGTCTCACTGTCTGTCATTTTCTGGTGCTTTCTGTGTGCATGTGCCGGTGGTGGTGGGGAAGAGGGGAGGGGGCTAGGGGGGTCATGGGAAAGGCAGGTTGCCAGATTAGGCTCTCTGGGTAAAATCCTTCATGCCCAAAGTAGTGTGAAATTTATTTATTTTTTTAATTCTTAGAAGCAGAATGTCATAGTATCATAGACGTGGTATTATAATAACAGTTTAAGAGAAGCAGTAAGAGGACATCTGTAGTCATAATTAGAGGAGCTCACAGGCTGGTTGTCATCTGGCCCCACATAATGGCTGAAAGACCTGAACCAGAAACAGAAGACAAGTCGAGAGAGGGACAGAGGGACACGGGGCCTTGATCCCTACCCCATCTGTCTCGTTTCTCGCAGCTCCTTCTAACTTCTTCATCCCGCCCTCCCTCTGTAGTGGTCTCCTGTTTGCGTTGGTCTAAACCTACTAAGTCCCTCAGAAGCCTAAAGCCCGAACAGCACGGAGGTGAGCTGAATCACACGCCGGCCAGCTGGGAAGTCAAAGCTTTTAGCAGCTATACAGACAGGAAGCAGAAAACACCCGCAGTAGCAGCAGTAACATGAGGCCGAAGGAGAAGAACGTGGGTTTGTTTTGGGTTTTCTTTTTTTTAATCCTTACAATAACTCATGTAATATAATGACACCGTGCCCTTCTAATGATAGAGCATATTGCAATTACATGACTTTTTCCCCACCCAAAAGGGAGCGTCTGTGATGTCATGGCGCCACAGCGTAGATATTTTTGTCCGTCTGCACAGAGCATGCTTGATAATAGCGCATTCTCCGAGATGAACGCCGCAGCATTAGTGGCGGGCGTTTAACAACCTCTGGGTTGTTGTGACACAACACACCACCACAATGATGGATACTGGCTGTTGCCGTGCACAAAAATAAGAAACTTGCTGCAGCTGATAAATGCTGTATTTTATTTTATTTTTTTACAGCAGCAGCACATCTGACTGTCTGGCAGGATAATAACACGAGTTCATCTGTCTCTTTTCTTGTACCATCTTCTAGGAGTAAAGACACAGATACAAAGTGTCTGCGGGAGTTTAAACAGATGGAGGGCCTCTACTGGGAAGGAGTTTTTCGCCATAAAAAAAGAGGGGGAGAATGAGGCAAAAAATGTCTTAACAAGGCATTTATTCTCATTTTCTGTCTTAAAATATTTATTGTTCCATCTCTAAATGTTTAATTTAGACATAAAACAGTACTATTAGGGGCAGAATATTGTTTCCAAAGCATTTACTCTTCAGAAGGGGTGGAAATAGGAAATGCTTCAAGACATCGTGAAGCTATTTTTTATGTATGCATATCAGAAAAAAATGAAATTATCTGTTAGTTAGCTTTTGGAAAAATTCTTGTTTCCAAAATGTAGTTTTTTAATATTCTCGGTAGATTTAATGTCTTAGTTTTCACACTGCAAACACACTCGCACACACATATGAGAAGTAGGACGATGATGTCATCAAGTCAAGTCTGTGTCTCACATCATCAGCTGACCCGGTGATGTCGCCTGCGGTGAGCACCTGGCTGCTTTCACCACAAGAGAGCCATTACATGTCAGAAGGTTGTTTAGAGCGCAGTCATTATGCACAAATACACGCACACACATACAGTACATAGAGCCAGCAGCTGGTATGCAACTCCAACTGGACAAAACAATAAAACTTGGAACACCGCAGCCCATTGGATGCTACAGAAACCTGGTGAATTTGGAAAGAGCTCTTTCTGGTTGACTGTATGTCTGTCTGTGTGTCTGTCTGCTTCTCTCTCTCTGTCTTTATTTCTCTGTCGTTCTCTTACTTTGGTGCCACCCAGCCTTGACGCCATAGCTTTTATGAAACACCAGCCTGACGGATGCCTTTTGCTCTGTGTGGTCCAGACGTAAGCCATCCAGGCCACTTGTGTTTGTGTGTGTGGGTTACTTTTTGCTCTCTCTCTCTCTCTCTCTCACACACACACATACACACACACACGTCATCTCTTGCTCTGTCTCCACAGGTCTGGTTCTGAGCTCCATCACTCCTAACAATTATCTTTGGCTCACGGATCAGGCACCTCAGAGTCTGGGGCTGTTACAGACGAAGCACATGCCGGCTTAGAGATGTGTTTACAAGAACTGGGGGGTAAAGT
>NW_005187411.1:4916531-4919160 GCF_000239375.1 Pundamilia nyererei
GTGTGTGTGTGTGTGTGTGTGTGTGTGTGTGTGTGTGTGTGTGTGTGTGTGTGTGTGTGTGTGTGTTCATGTGTTCATGACAGAGAAAAGAAAGAAAATGTACGATGTTAGAGCAGAAGGCTAGCCTATAGTGCGCTACAGTCACCAAGACTCTAAAAGGAACGCTTGTAGTGCTCTTCCCAGTACCGGATCATGTCCAGTGTGCACACACATGCACACACAAACACACACAGACACAGCCAAACATGCACATACACATTCGCAGAGCCAGATGGACAGCAGTGCTAAGGCTTAGTTTAATGACAAAAGGACCCTCAATCTGGACATGGATTTATCACTCACTTTAAAGTCCATCTGCGAGAAGTTTGGACAGAAAACACAACTGCTCAATCTCACTGCCTTCCCCAGCTTGTGTTTGAGCAACTTAGCAACTCTCTCTTTTAGACCGCACTCACACACTTCGCCACACAGCGTGTCCCGCACCTCTCCTGTATCTTTAACAAATCTGAATGATAAATGTTTGAAGAGAGGGGCGGCTGCGCTACTTAGATTCCCGGGCCGGTGGCCCTGTCGTACAGGCATGCAACCATAGGCTTTTATTTCCTGGGTTTAGTGGTGTCCAGGGGCCTGGCAGCATGTGGGGTGGTGTGAGGGGAAGCTGAGAGGCAGATAGACAAGAAGAGTGACAGCACGGAGATAGACTAGCTACCTATTTATAGCCCGGGCCATCTGCAGAGCTCCCTCTTGTCTTTGGTCATCCTGTTCACAAAGGCTTGGAGGCAGATTCCAGCAGCCCAGCGCCCAGCCGCTCCATTCACTATTCATTCCAGAGCCGGCAGCACCATATGGATCCGGCCCCACTGCTGGGCCCTGGCCGGCCTGTTTCTCCCTCTCTATCTCTCTCTCTTCAGATTGACATGGTAATGAAGCCTGGGTGGCTTGCAAAGCGTTCTCCTTTCTTTTTCCCCCTCTTTCTTCCAGTGTCTTTCCCCTCTTCTCTCTCAAAGACGCCGGGCTTGAGCATGACCGGACACCCCCTCCTCCTTCCCTCCTGTTCTCTTCCTATTACTCTCCCTCCTCCTCCTTTTGCAGCACTCGCCTTCTGTCTTTCTTTACAAGCAGCCCAGACACTCTCCTCTCCGTAGCCACTCTCAGACATTCAAATGATCTCATTTGATTCTCTCACACCTGTGAGGAGCTAATGTGACCTTAAGTGGCCAAGATGTTCTCTTGCCAGTTTCGCACTACACAGAGATCGCCATCTCTGTCAGGGCTGACGCTGAAACAGAAATGAGTCAAAGTGTGTCACTTTTAAATCACCAGTGTCACATGTCAGCAGGAACACAGGATACTCCCAGACACCATATCCTCTTTTTCAGCTCACATCCCCTTTCCAGCTTGACCATCTCACTTTAATGAGGCATAAAAGGCGATAAAGCGGAAATAGAATCAGAGAAGGGGATTCCACGCAAGGAAACTGTTAATGAAGCTACAAAGCACAGCCCCTTGGGGGAAGTAAGACGACTGTGAAACTAAACCCAAACAGAGCTACTGTCAGGCTCTCACAACCCCGCTTGGTCCTCAGTCATTGGTCGATAGGAAACACGAAAGGCTTTAAAATGAAATGTCTTAGTCTATAAACATCACATGCTTTCAAAAAGCCCTACTGAACAACCTGACACCATACCTCTGCAAATTGTTCTCAGAGACTTTGTCTTGCAAATATTAACTACAATCACAAGACTTTTCATCTGCCTTTCCCAAACATAAGATCAGAGCTCTAAGGTAAACGGTTCTTTCTCTACAGTACTATGATCCAGAGCAGTTTTATTTTGAAGTGGCCACTAATTGGTGCGTTTATAATCGGATATTCTCACAGCTACTTTCAGCTGTTATTACTGCTTGAAGAGCTAAAAAAGAAGACCCTAATGATAGCAGAAAAAAGAGAAAGTTTAGCAGCTGTTTGATGCAAATATTTTTTAAGAGGAACTGTAACTGCTAGAGCAAACTTTTATGCTTTCTTGAGTGTTTCCCTCTAATTGCAGAAGGGCATGAAGAATAACGGTGTCCATGAGTATTTATTGCCGTAATATTTTTAGAAGATGGATAACGTTAAAAGTACATTAGTAGACCGAGGTATTATTCCCGCTGTAGTGTGCCAGTCACCTTGGGATCTGTGGAGCCTGAGGCCTAGGCCAGCCTAGTTAACCATGCATGCTGTGCTGGGCCTAACCTAATTAGGTGCCATCCCAATGTCAACACTGCTGTGTTCAGAGCATGATAAAAGACAAGGCTTCTCTTCCTCCTCTCAAACTGTGAAAGGGCTACAAAGAGCCGGGTAGGAGAGACCCTACCATCTGCAAGCTCCGTGTGTGTATTTGTGTATGCATGACTTTGTGTGATACTCGCATGCTGTCAATTTGCTTTAAAACACTCGCTGGGAAAGAAAACAGCTACAGGTTCTCTGCGCAATTGCTTCATCTTATTGTGAAACTGGTGTGGACTGGTGGGTTTTTTCTTAATTAAATTTAGAGCTTTTTCTGTGATAAGCCTTCAAAAGTGCATCCTGCAGCCAGCAGTACTTCATACATCCATCTACAATTTAATGATTCCACTTTTACTTTAGTCT
>NW_005187411.1:4919229-4948170 GCF_000239375.1 Pundamilia nyererei
ATTTTCCATCGCATCCAGAGCATCATTAAAGCAAAGACAGATTTTTGCACTGAAATCCCAATTAGGGTCGATCAAATATGGCTCCCCAAGCACAGAGGCGCGCACGCACACGAACTCAACGTTGCCTTTTTAATGTGTCGTCAAACCAGCCACTAATTCCATTTATACGGATAAAACACTCTCACAAATAGATTACCTGCTACATACGATCCTCTCTTTCACTGTGAAATTGTGGCACGGAGCCACATCCTCCCACTGCTTCTTAGTCCATTAAAATACAGATGAGAGCGTTTTACAGCCTGGGCCAACAGCAACGCCTCCCAGCTAATCCACCAACAAACACAAACATCAGATGAATTATCTGTAATGGAGAGGACTCTGTTCTGGCACAGCTGACGGAGAAATGAAACAAAACACGAGTTTATTTTGGTAAATATTTGGATTTCGTTTTGATTCTGCTTTTCATGTATGTAATTAGCTGGCAAATATAGATCTGTATAGAAACCTTTGCTCGTCTATGGAGGGTGGTGGTGTCTTTAGGTGTGCTTCCAGCAGTTCCTTTCAGAGCCGATTCGTGCCTTTGCGTTCTGAAAGCTAATGCAAAAGGAAAAGTTTCTTTCCTCTCAGCATTTGAAGAGTTTGTCAACTTCAGCGTCTAAAAATGCACTTTGAGAAGAGAAATCCGCTTTCTGAAACCTCCATCCATCCATCTATCCGTGGCCAGCAGCACACTTGACAGTTTCACTGGCTCAGGAGCCAAGCAAACAATGCTGCTCTGACAAGCGAATCTCTGCCGTGTCGGAATCTCATCTACTTAAAGCACTATTTATTCAGCACACATCCTTTTAATGCTGAATCTTGGCAACGGTGCATGAAATCCAGCACCTTAATTCCATTAGCTTGTTACTCCAATAAGTCCCAATAATCTAAACCTAACTGCAACACATACACAAACCCTGGAAATACACAAGCCATAGCTGCTCCCTCTGGGGCATTTTTAATAACAGTAATAGCCTTTAAAGGTTGATTCATTCTGCTGAGATAAAAGTAAATGGCCACATTAACCTGTTGGCTGGGACTAGCTGTGCTGGAGCTTGTCATATAGAGGAAGTAAAAACTAGCGGCAATGTGAAACACAGCAGGTTTTTTGAGGATTTAATGTAATTACATCACAAAGACGTAAAGATGCCACAGCTTAAGGAAGTTCTCCTTCAAACGCTTTCTCTCGGCTGCTTTTTTTGGTTAGTTTCCCACCGTCCTGAATGAAAGCCTTATGCTTGATCATAGTCGACACACAGGGGTGAAGCTATTGTTGATAAGAGACTGAAACTTCTCTTCAAATGGGGCTTAGCGAGTGTCATTCAAAGACTTTGCTCTTCATTTCAAAAGTGACTCAGCTTTTGTTAGTCAAAGGGTAAAGAGGGTCCTTTAAGACCTAGATGCACTTGGTGGGAAAGAAGCGATAAAATTGTGCAAGTGAAAGAGAGAAAAAAGAATTTTTTTAAAAAGGCGAAGACGGCGTCAGCGTCGCGAGATAGATAATCTAAGAGGAAAGAGAGAGAGAGAAAGTGATGGGGATATTAAGAGTACACCAAAAGAGAAAGGCATGAGAAAGTCCGCTGGTAGGTCTGATCCTGTGTGAGCCGATGAGATGGGTGACGGGTGAGGAGGGGTGAGAGATAAGAGCCAAAGAGGATTAGGGCTGTGAGAACCTTTGTTGTTGTGATCAGTTAAAAGCACTGGCTCTCAATGATCCACCTGACCACTTCGGTGTGCTTACAGCAGCAAATCTGCATGTGAGGCATGACAACGTCAGCAACCCACTGCAACACGGGGACCCACGACCACAAGTCCACAGCCCTGCAGACAGATGCTGACGTCTGCTTTCTTTAAGCATCTTTACAAATCTTAAATCAAAGCGTCAGATACCAATATGAGTGGAGAACACAAGCACGAGTCATGTGAATCCAAGATGTGTCTAAAAGCATTCACCACATATTTTCCCATGTGTTGTCTACAGCATTGTTCACACTGTTTTATCAAAGTATGTGAACAGATATGAGCCAACGGTACCACAATAGAACTGCCTCAAACATATACATACTGTGACAAAGTGGATGAGCGGTTGAAATACTCTCCACTTGTCCCAGAAGTGACTTTTTGCACATTATTCTCTCTATATATTTATTCGCTATGATTTGTTATTGTCAAAGTAACATTGCAGCACTTACTATCCCGGGTTTGTTTGTGTAAGCATTATGTTACTAGCAAACCAAACATTCGGCAAATTAAAGCAAATACTCAGTTACATGTTGCTCTATATTTTTATTATGTTGCAGAATTCGTGCATACTCACGTTGTTTTTTGTTTTCAGTCTTCATGTAGGTCAGGTGTGAGGAAAGGCCCGCCCAGCATTTCCTGATTTTTAAAGTACTGATGATGTCATGTCTGACATCAGCAGGTTAAACCAAGAGGAGGGGTTTCTTTTACCATAGGAATGCTTCCTTTTGTTTGTTTCGGGATACAGCGGGACTTGTTGAATATTTTTTCTTATAGAGAACAATTTAGTTGCATAAATGTGTTAATCAGACAAGTGGTGAGCTTTATGTAATTCTCAGTCATTTGTGTTTAGTTTTAGATTCCTCAGCTCAAGCTAGTGGTACTGGCTAGACTAACTGAAGGGAAATTGGTAGCCCTATATATAGTCAGTCTCTGCTGATTCAGAGGAAGGAGAGAAGAGTTGTGTTACTAAAGCTGTGTGGGTTTGTTAAGTTTTGCATATGATGGTGGTAACTGTGAATAAATTGCCTATCTCTGGGAACCCAAAATGTCTGCTGAGTCTGCTTACTTGTCACCTTCCTTGACACTCGAGTCAGATTATCTCACACATGCATTCTTAAATCTTTTAATAAATTATGCTAAACATCCACTTGTCAAGGCCTATTCATTTCTCCTTAAAGGTCATGACTGGCTAAAACTGATACTTTGGCTTTGCCAGCATAAAAAGGATTTGTTTGACACCACTAATTGGATTGATCAATGCTCAGAACAACGGGAAGGTTCAAAGACTACCTTCATCTTCACCTTAACGCAACAGCTAGATGGTTGAGACTTGGCTGTACCAACAGGTCAATGATCCCAAACACATCAAGACTGGTTTTGAAAATGATAAAGCAGGCTAACATTAAGCTGACCTCCCAAAGCTCTAACCTCAGATCTGTGCATTACGCTTAAAAGCTGCGTCTGTGGCAGGAATCCAGCTAATTTAAATGAACTCTACCAATTCTGCCAAGAAGAGTGATCAAATATCCAGCCAGAATTATGCCATAAGCTTGATGATGGCTACAAAAAGCATCTGATTGAAGTGCAACTTGTTAAAGGACATTTGACAAAATATTAGTGTGGGTGTGTGTATATATTTGAGCCTGTATGTATACTGTATGACCCTGTGTGTAGTAGAGAAGATCCAGAATGAATCCAAACTTGTGCACCTAATTCTTGTTTTTAAAGTCATTAAAGATGGATGCTATAGAATAATTCCACCCTAGAAAAGGCTGAAAGAAATCATTAAAATCCTAAAATTACCATAACATTCATGCCCATGATGAACTTCTAACCACAACTGTATTACAGATAGAGCCATCATGACATCATCTACTGGTTTGTAACTTTTGGGTTTATTACCTGCAGTTTAGCATCATTACTACTGGCATCATTACTTCTTGCCCTCAAAACAAGCCATTTATCATTTAACAGAGAATTTTGTTAGTGTCCTAGACGAGTCTGTAAGTGGGAGTCGAATAACTCACTTTTGGAGCCAGAGTCAGGTGGCCATTCGAGGTACTGCACTTTTTGGAATTGGTACGTTTTGTCTGCCCTCCAGGTTGCAAATGAGGAAATTAGGGATTTTTGAAGAAGGTGTTAACCACTACATGATGGAGCCACTACATTCCATATGATGTAATTCTCCGTAGCAGCTTTAAAACGAACAACTTTTAAGACAACAAAATGCAAACAGCAATTAACATCACTTTAATGGCATGAGAAGGTGGCATGGGGTGAGAGGTGGGGTACACAGGTCCATTGCAAATATGAACACATAGTCTACAACATCCTTTCAAAATGTATTTATGGTGATGTACCGGTGGTCAGTGAATGTATAGGAGCATGTAATGTATCAAACAGGGCTGACCTGTTTTTACAGAAATAAGTGTGTTTCCTACATTAACTCTCTCTTCCTTCTCTGCTGTATAAATAGATAAAGATTGAGTAAGAGCAAGATGACTGTGGTTAGAAGGAAGTGGGCTTTGCTGCAACTAAGAGATACAGCTGAAGGAAACAGAGTTCTGCAAAAGACAGAAGTCAGTCCGAAATGTTTTCTTCTTGTGTTCCTGTCGGAGTGTGTCGCAGCAGTCAAGCATAAGGTCGTGAACCTTAAAGATATAAATCAATTTTTTGGTTGCTTGGCCCAGTGTATTGAACACAAACGTGACTCCAGCTATGACGTGTTTCTTTTAACTAAAAAAAGAAACATTTTTGTAGAGTTTATGTGCATGTGGCGGTCTGAGAATAAACCAAGCAAATTAAGGTTCTAAATATGCTCTTCATGGTTAAATATTGTGGTAAAGTAACCTACATGTCCCAGACAAATCTAGCATCCTCTCCAGCTAAAGATCCTTGTAGGTCTTTTACAGTGGTACAGCTGATTGTCTTTTTAATTGAAAGGATTAAAAATGAACAATTTTAGAACAATTTTGTACCAACATGACCCTACATGGTTCAGTAAAGATCTTTCAGCTTTAATCGTGGTAAGATTTTTTTACATTTTGTGTTATTGTATTATTTTTAGTTTAGTTTAGTTGTTGGGGTTTTTTCGTTAATGATGTGCTTCCTGGCCCAAAATGTTAACAGCTGCAGCTCAAATGCCAAATCCATTTCTTAATGGTTTGCTCCAGTTTTGTTTTGCTTCTAGACTTATTTCAACAAACCCCTTTAAACTTTAACTGGCTTTTCTCTTGCATGCTCATGCACATTGCTTCAGCATGTTTCCAAAGATTCAAAGACTTGCTTTTGCAATCCATAAAGAAAAAACAACTTGAACTCTTGAACTCTTAAGGTCTGCTGAGGAAAAATGATATGATACAGCTCTCTGTATGCTATTAGAAATGGTCCCTGTGAAGAGATTGCTCTAGTTCCTGGAATGTCTTGCAAAACGGCAGTAATAACTTTACTGAAATTTGGTGTCGTGGATGAAAATAGGGGACCGCTTATGCAAGGCTAAAGCTTATTTAACCAAAATGGCTTTTTTGACACATATCATCTTCGAGACGAGCACGCACAACCGCATTACCACAGAATCCAAGAAGTCTGAGGGCTAGGTGGTATCAGAACCTAGTTTCACGTCTCATATACATTCTCAATTCCCCTTGGAATAGAGGAACCTGACAAACTGAACCCTGGGATTGAAACAGCCCCAAACTTCATCAGTTTAAAAATGACGAACACAATGATATTACACTGTTCCTGCACCTGTCACATCCTAACAGTAACTGACTAGTGGTCATTAACGCCACACGTTAACGTTGACTTAAAAAAACATTTTTGTCACATGCGTGTAGCTGTGACAGATAAGCAATCCCAACTCCTAATTTCCACTCACACACCAGCTCACCTCTCTTCTCCCAGCTGCATTAAGAAAAAAATCTCATTTCCACAATCATCTTTTAACAATATTCTACTAGAACCCACACTGTCATACTCCCTGTGTGAAAGTGGAGATATGCAGATATCTGATTACGGGGGTGCAGACTGCTAGCTGCAGTGACAGCTGTACCGCAGTGATAGGTGGGCGACACAGCAATGTTAGCGTGTGATTGTATGCCAACGGGCAATATTGCCTAAAAGTTAAACTGCAGCCAACTTTTTCACACTGCCAACTGGTTGGTGGTTGTTTCTCTGTCCAAAGAAGCCGAGCGGTTCAGCAGAAAATAAGTGGAGTTCTAACTTTACACAACTAGTTGCTTGAACGGTTTAAACTATAGAGTAGGGGGTAGCATAATGCACATCATATTGCTGCAGCTCAACTGCCCATCTCCATCCTCCACTTTTTCTCCTGCAGCCAGCTGTGCGTTGGGGAGAAGCAGAAGAGGAAGGCCGGCCTCCAGGGAGGCTTGGAGTGGCCACTCCACCACCAGCCTGGAAGGCACTTGGACAGCCACGGCCTTTGTCTCCCAGACCAATCTGGCCAAGATCTCTCCCAGTGCTTGCATGTGATGCGGCCACAGCCTCTCACGTTACAGTAAAGCCAGGCATGGCCGTTGCTCAGAGAGCAGAGAGAGTCCCATCTGGACCACAGGACAGACTAAAAGACGGGCAGGAGGTGGACTGGAAGACAAGGAAAGCAACAGGATGGAGGATTTTAGTCAGCTGCCAGTTAAATCAATGCAACAGTCTCTCTGATCTTAAAAAAAAAATCAAACATATCAGTATTTCACATAATCAAGTCACAAATGTGGGCTGACAACTTAGCATGTCTCACATAACCTTTTAGTTATTCTACTGCACTGAGATAAAACAATGAGTCCAATGAATTTGAAAGAAAATAATTCAACAGCTCTTTTGATAATGAGTAAATCTGTGTCGGCTCTTGAGCAAAAATACCAACAAAAAATCCCAATGGTGGTTTTTGTAAGCTGCTGTTGTCTTATTGATTGACGGGTTTACTGAAAAGCTAAGGTGCAGATTACTTGACGATGAGCCTGATCGTAGTCTGCAGTTCAGCTGCGATAAATGTAAAAGAAAGCCTTTACCGTGCTAGAGGTGACTCGGGGGCTGATCACGCTTCACCCCACCGCATCACATCAGTGTTTGGGGGTGTGGGCCTATTTTAGCAAACCCCGCCCTGCAGAATAGACGCTGCTTAAAGAGTCACTGCACCACTGTTTGATGTGTACACTCCTCCACGCGACAGGCGCGTGGCAGCCCTACGAAGAAGAGTGTCGAAGGGGAGACCGCTCGGTACTGAGGGACGGTGGAGAGCAAAGTGTTACTTGCGGTGTACTCGGCTGTTGTCACGTCGGAGGACTCGGAATTGCAGGAGGAATTCAGTGTTAGGAAAGAAAGAGAGCGCGCGGTTTGTACGCTCAAACCCACATTTGAGAAATTACGAGTTTAAATAACCGTTGAAAAAAAAAAGCTTTTTAATCATCGGTGTTTTCTCCTCTCCGCTTTTAACCCTCTCCATCACACGGCTGGGGTCGATAACATCAGCCGTAGAGGGATATTATAACATTTTCTCCTATTTTTCTTGTTTTAATTTATTGTAATTGGTATTATTATTATTACTAGTATTATTATTAGTAGTATTTCTGCTGTTATTATGAGAACTGAAGACCAGTCGCCGTTCGGGTTAACTTTTAGGCGCACGGGGAGGACACTCTGATAGCCTCCACTGTGATTCACTGCATGCAGCAGGGCGACCAAAAAGTTCATTTCTTTGCGTTTCCCGTAATTAAAGTATTGGCACCAGGAGACGATCGGCACATCGTTTAGAGCCAGCTTCATCTTTTTACCTTGAGAGTTAGGTAGGGAGAGGGGAGGAGGATCAACAAGTTCACCGGAGCACAGTCGGGCTGTAGAGCGCCCGACTCCGCTTTGGGTGCTGAACGTTACTTTCTGATCCTTCCCTTGATATTTGAAAGAAAGTTGGTTATTGAAGATTTCTTAATTTATTTATTTTTTCATTATTATTATTTTTTATTTTTTACTATTCTGTTCGCTCAGATTGGATAATCTCTCTGAGTTACAACACTGTTACTTTAGAAAAAATTGGGAAACGTTTTGCAGTACTGCTGGAGTCCCAGAGGCATGTTTCTAAAAGTCTGACTGTGCGCTCACAAACTTTTGTGCAGGTTCTTTCCCTGCTTTTCGCAAGGTGATGCATGAACTCTGACACTGTGGTACAGAACAAGACATACAGCCACATATGGAAATAAGTATGAGCTTCATAGTAGAAAAGAGACAGATTACTTTAAAGTAAAAGAAAAAAGACTGGTTAGGTTTTGCAATTAAAAATAAATCAATCCAAACATAGTTGAACATAGGCCTGCAGTTGGTTTCTTCCCACACACCCACACCTAATCACAGAAAACAGAAAGAAGATGCTGACCGTTTGTTACCATTAACAATATAAAGTTTGGTGCAAATGAAAAGACAAAAATAATTAATTTCATAATGACACTCAGAAATAAAACAAAGAAATTAAAATCTCCAATCATGCACTGAAACAGTCACAGCATGCATGAAGTCTTAGGAAAGTAAGAAGCATATTCATACTCCATAAAATATGCAAGTGTTCTTATTTAGCGGCATCCGTGGATCATTATGAGTGATTCATCTGTTATAAGATGAAGATTAATCAAGCTATTTTATATTCACTTGGGTTTTAATCTATCTTTGGCTTTAATGTTCCTGTGGAAAATCTTAATCCTTAAACTAGTGACTATAGATGTCAGATAAATATAGCCTAATGGAGTAAAAGTATGTCCACAGTATTTCCCTGCGGGTTGGGATGTAGCAGAAGTAGCATCAAATAAATACGGACCTGTAAGCTTATCCTCCATTAGCGAGTAAATGTAGGCTACTTAGTCACACTAGAGGCATCATAGGAGCGGACACGGCACTCGAAGAATCTCCAATTGAACTTTGTTTTAAAGACAGATATTATAGATCTATATAACTATATAGATAGACAGATATAGTTTTTAAAATCAGATTTGATTGGTGATTCATGCATTTGGCTACAGAAATTTAAAAATGGGCTATTTTAGATAATGCTTTAAAATAACCGCCCAAATAAGGGTCCAGATGTGTTTCAGCATGGCTGCGGGGTTACAAGACTTTCTTCTACATACTACAGAGGCTTTGGTCACATTCCTTTAGTGGTATTTTCTTCTTCTTCTTTAAGATTTGTAATGAGATAATCCGCTGGTCCCTCGAAGCACCACCACCAAAGCAGACTCCTCCGGAGACTCAAACCCGTCCCCGGTGTTAACGCTTCCCTGGTTCGGGCCCCGGCTCGATCAGCTGAGAAACACCTCTGACTGACATCCCCGAAACCCCGTCTCTATGGAAACCGCCTCGGCGGCGCCGGGAGGGCTGGCTCGAGGGCTGCTGTGAATGGGGTGACGTCACGGCGCCGGCGCCAGAGAGTCTGCTCCAAAGACGGAGAGAAAGGGAGAGAGAGAGGAGAGAAAGGAGAAACAGGGAAGAGTGAAGGCAGGGTGAGGCTGCGGCTGCTGCTGCTGCCGGTGATTCGCTCGGCTTTGTACCGACGTGCTCTTGCGCCAATTCATCACCTGTCTGTCAGGCATCAGTCAGAGGCGCAGAGCGAAATGTACACAGCTGTGGGAGCGAAAGGATGAAGGGGAGAAATGGAAAAATCCTATTGCACCAGATGTGGACGCAGACTGCAGGAGTTCCAGATTATATTAGAAATGAATAAAAAAAAAATCAGGCTCGTCAGACAGCTGAAGGAGAAGCTGTCCGTGAACTGAACCACGCGCAAAACAATGGCACAGATGGTGTTTCACCGGTTTTTCTGAAATCCCGGAAACATTTCTTTGATGTATATATTTATATATATATTTATATATATATATTTTATGAGAATTTCAGGACTCAAACCCTTTGCATAGCTTCTACTATTATAGACTAGAGCGTCTTTCTTTGCCATGGGTGAACAGCCTTTTTGGGCTTTTTCATCAGGATCCACCCCTGAAATGCTTCTCTTGTGGTCCATTAAGCTGTAGAAAGCGGATTCTTTTGACTTGTGGGGTTTTCTTTGATTAATCCTGTCAACCAAATTGCCTTGCCAAATTACTAGGCCTATATTTCAATAAACTGAAAATACGAACGCTGACCGCTTCGTCGTCTTTTTAAAAGTACACTGAAACGCGTCATCTGGAGCAAATTTGATCCACAGTGCCAAAATCGCGCACATCACATTCAGCTGCCCCTGGGGGCAATTACTTAGTGCAGTATTAAGCAGCCCCCATCACCTCCAGCCGAAGAATGAAGCGTGTAATTCCTGCTAACAAATGACTCATTCAGAAAACATTAAAGTGTCAATTGTAGTTAATCGCCTCTTCACGTGTGTGGATGTAAAAGCTACATTTGCACTCTGCTGTGCCGAAGTGCACTGGGTCTTTATTAAAGACACATCTCCAACGTGAAAGTGGTCTAAACACGATGCTTTGGATTACTACAGTTTAATACAACTGTGGGGAAAAGTCGCTGGAGTAAATCGACTGATGATTTTCCCTCTGATTGCAACTGTCGCGCATCATGTCTAACGCACACACGCACTTTATTGTGATATATTTTACAGACTCTTGGCGTCAGTGAATACAGTGAATACATTTTAATCAGGTATTAGGTGCGTTAGTTAGTTAAACTGTATATTTCTGCCACCAAAACAAAACAAACATCCATAATCTTTCGTGCACATGGGTACGTTTCCTAGTGCGTAAAAACAAACAAAACAATTAAAGGAAAGAAAGAAAAAACTTTGACTGGTCTGAACATTTCTTTCTGTTGGTAGCTGTTTCAATTCTCCACTTTAAGGTTATTGTTCTCCTTCATGCAGGAACCTGCCTTCACGCCGGTCCGGGCTGGTGTGAATTAAGAGTCATCAGGCGCGCCTGACACGGTCACTATCATCACTGCTCCACAACTTCAAATCCACAGCTGAATGCGCTGATGCAAGAAGGAAAAATAAGTGCTGGCTGATGAGGACTTTGATGGTGTTCCGTAAATAGGATTAGCAGATA
The DNA here is from genome assembly GCF_000239375.1 of Pundamilia nyererei. Taxonomy (NCBI): domain Eukaryota; kingdom Metazoa; phylum Chordata; class Actinopteri; order Cichliformes; family Cichlidae; genus Pundamilia; species Pundamilia nyererei. Next base: position 4,930,059 of record NW_005187411.1, read on the forward strand.
AACTCTTGAAAAGATCTCCTTTATTTATTTTTATGTTGAATTTAAATACACCTTTCTAAACCCACTGAAGCTCGACGCCCATCGCAAATCTATGGGGTCAAATTTAAAACGTGCAGGCAAAGGTGCTCGCGCCTTGCCGTTGTCAACTGACATCCATGAGAATCATTAATTTTCTTGATCAGAAACAGGTAAGGGCTTAATTTTCCAAATTGCCCACCGGAGCTGCTGAAGCGCCCTCTGGGTTCCGCCTCCAACATGCGTTGCCACTGGTAACCTGGTGGAAAGGGGGTGGGGTTTGAATGAGAAGCGCCAATAGAGGGTATAAAGGAAGTTGAGTGACATGTTAGCAGCTCCCAATCAGCGCGTTTGGCCCGCCCGTGCCGCATGCCCAGCCTACTGGCTATATAAACCACACTGACAGCTAGGTAATCCAGTCTGATCGCAGATCGTCTGGCAAATCACAGGACTTAATAGAAGCAAGACATCCGACACAAGCAAACCCTCTTGCTCAACACTTACAAAAATGAAAGCAATAAGCCCCGTGCGATCCTTCCGGAAAAACAGCGTGAATTTATCAGAGCACTCCTTGGGAATCTCTCGGAGCAAGACCCCGGTGGATGACCCGCTCAGCCTGCTGTACAACATGAACGACTGCTACTCCAAGCTGAAGGAGCTGGTGCCCAGCATCCCCCAGAACAAGAACGTCAGCAAGATGGAAATCCTGCAGCATGTCATCGACTACATCCTGGACCTGCAGATTGCGCTGGACTCCAGTGTCGCACTAACCAGCCTGCATCACCCTTCCCGGCCGGGGCAGACTCCGTCCAGGACTCCTTTGACCACCCTCAACACAGATATCAGCATCTTGTCATTACAGGTAATTACACTGTAGCTGAGCGCGTATCCTAATTGAAAAGCGACAGTCCAGAGTGTTGTGAGAGAAAGATTTGGTGGATTTTTTTTCTCTTTTTTTCATGTGCGCGCATAAGCAGTGCGCCTTTGTAGCCTATGCGTAACTCGCACAAAATGGCTTGTTGGAAAGGAGGAGGGGGGGAAATGGCATGTTATATATTTTTTTCCTCCTTTTGTTCAGAATCAGATGAGGAAGAGATTTGACCTACATAACACTATTGCAAACGCCAGACACATCATTCGGATACTGCTTAAAGAATTAACATTTGGTCGGTTTGTTTGTTTGTTTTCAGTCCCCGGAGTTGCCATCAGAGCTGATGACAGATGACAGCCGGACTCTGCATCGTTAAAGCGGTAAGTAGGCTGTCCTCATGTCTGCTGCTGCATTCTGTCCAGGGCTTTTAGGCTCCGCTACAGCCTGTCTCCCAGTCTGCTGGAGCAGAATGGGCTTGAATTACCATTTACCCATCCATTTGTTCCACCGCGAATGTCGTCTCACGTTGCTGTAATGGTCCCACTAATGTTTTTGTATGAGAATGCGATGCAACACTGGGGCGTCTGTTATGGCAAGCACGACTTGGGTACATTTTTATTATTATTATTATCATTATCACTATTACTATTATTATTATTATTATTAGTTACAAGGCTCATCTGAAACAAAATTAAAGATCACATCACTGGCTTCTGCGAGACTTTAGTGTGTCACAGATTGATCGAACTATTTCGTGTCTCATCTGCTGTGTGGAAAGACGTAGCAGACTGATATTTCGCGCTGGAGTTTAGTGGCAAGGTATTCGCTCCAGGCTGCTTGGTTTACTGTATATAAGTAGCAATCGTCAGGGTTGTATTATACCCTCTTGTGTCTATAATGAAGAGCATCTGCAACAGGAAAATAATGGCTGTTTGGATTACTGCTACTACGATGTCTGCACATAATTGGTACAAGAAGTGGGTAGGCGCCAGCTGAGCGGCAATTACGCTGATTCTTCCCCAGATTGTAGGCTGAAGTTGTGCGAGAAGTGTGTGTGTGTGTGTGTGTGTCTGCCTGTGTGTGCGTGCGCCCTCTCCTTTCCCTCTCTCTCTCTTTCTGTGTGTGTGTACATCTGGAGCGCAGGGTTTGCTTAGTATTGGGAGTGTTTGGTTAAATGTTAAAAACTGCGGCTTCCTCCCTGGCGCCAGTCTGTCCGGATCTCTGCCCTGTTTGCATTTTCTAAACACGCCTCTCTTTCTCAATCTTTTGCAGGTGTTTGGTCAAGACGTAAAAACACACACAGGACCTGGGGAGCAGGACTTCTCTCCCCCCCCACCCCCTTCTCTCTCTCCCTTCCCTCACCTCCAACCTCTGTCCTCCAGGCCTGGATTTTTTTTTCTCCTCTTCTGACGCTGAAATCAAGAGACTTTTGCTTATTATGGGACAATCTTTATGTGATGTGTTTTCTGTTTGGACACTTCATTATTATTTAACTTAAGACTTTTTTATTATTATTATTTGTGGGTCCTTTCTGGAAATGGAAGGCGCGTTATATTCCCGACAGCGGGAGGAAAAACGAGATTGTCACAAGGATTATCCTCCACCCCACCACCACCACCGACTTCACCCCATCCCTCTTCCTCCCTCTTCACCCCCCCTCCTGTCCTTCTCCTCCTTGTTGAAGTCTTCGCTTTTTTTGCGGAGGTGGGAACGTAAATAGACAGCTTGGTTAGTTACTGTAAAAAGTTTAGTCTTGTCAGAATTGTTGGCACATGAAGGACTGGACGTTGTTTATTAAAAAAAAAAAAGTTAAAATGAAAAGAATGAAACCTTGTGAACTCTCATCGGGAGTTTATCTTGTATAGTTGCAGGAATTTCAAACTTCTGCAAAAGTGTAATGTTGTACTTAATTATGCTGAAACTTTTTATAAAAGTAATGTAAATTGTACCTTTTTATACAAAATAAATCAAAAACGCCATTTGGATATGTGTCATTTGGGGGAAGAACCACTTCGGGTTGGGGGTAAATGTGGTGGGCTTTTGTTTGTTTGTTCAGGAGATATTAAACCAGTGCGTAAAATGATCTAGTCAGATACAGAACAAGCTGAGGTTATCTGTGTTGGCTTTAGGTTGGATGTAAAGAAAACATCTGAGATGCGTGAAAAACTAATCGTACAGAGTGTCCTTATCAGACCTGCAGTATGTGACCTATAATAGTCTTAAAACACAGCGTCAACACTTCTCCAAGGCAAACACGACCTGGAGGCACGGTTGCGTAAAAGCTTACTGAGGACGCACTGACTGCACTCTTACTTTCTCACATGCCGCTGAAAGTAAAAGGGATTAACTGGTTTAGGTTGTGAGAGCCAGAAGCCGAGGATCTATTGTTTTTTTTGTTTTTGTGTTTTGTTTTGGTTTTAAATGGTAGACAATTGTGGGAAAGAGTTGAAACTATAGGTCTGTGATGGGTTGGATTCCGTAAGTCGAGCTATTAACTTGCCTTTCCCCTTTTTGCAAAACAGAAGTACGAGTCAGATCAAAACGTCCTAGAAGCATCTGTATTCAGACCAGATTTTGACTAATCAAACCCCACCGGTGTCCACAGTTTGGACTTTATCAGCTTGATTCCTGAGAAATTAAACTATAAACCAAGTCAAACGATGACGGGAGTTCAAAATCAAAAAGCCACCCGTGGTCATTTGGCAGTCCACTGTTCTTTAAAGCAGGCATCAAAAGCGGACTGAGGTAGAAAGGGGGGCAGGGGGCGGCTAATGCGTGCTGTTGGGTGACGTGATGGACCCCGCAGTGAGACCTGACAGTCACGTGTTGCAGGATCTCAAATGTTTCCATACCACTGACCCGCCAAGGAATCCGTGGCCTCCCATTAGGTGATTATTTTATTTATTTATTTATTTTAATAACCCCAAGGGATACTTAAAAATCCCCAAGTGTGGAAACAGTCACTCTTATACAAACCAGGAAAAATCTATTTATAAATAAAGCATGTCTTAAAGTTAAGACTCATTTACAGTTAAATGTAGAAGTACCAGAAATAAAAACGGCTCCATAAAGGACACTTTAAGAGTTACTGTGTTGAAGTTCAGAGTCCTCAAACCTGACAGGCGGTGTCTGTACAACCAGGCAGTAGCACGTTTGTATGAAGAGTGCGCCATCTATCGGTCAATACGAATCCTACCACTGAAGACATTTGCTTTTCCTCACCACATCATTAGGTAAAATATGAAAGCTATTAAAAATGTGACTTAATGTGCGTATTCTGGCCTATTTACCAGCGAATTCCAATAATGTACTGCACAAGCAGCTGAGTTAAGTCGAAGAAAACAAAAAAGAAAACCCCCGACAGACTGATTTCAAGAGTCCACATACTGAGGATGTTTATTGATTCACAAAACACACTTACATGTGACGCTTTGCAGTCTAGTTCATGCATTTCTATCACACAGAAAACAGCACAAGTGTCTACACTTTGTTCTACCTGAAATATTCTAGCAACCTCACAACATGCTTTGAAGGCCGAATGCCTCAGAAACACTAGACTTGTTTTCTCTTCACAGTCATGGCTACTGTTCTATAAGCAACACTTTATTTTGTTTTATTTTTTACTGTAACATTACCGTCGATACACACAGCAAATCCAAACTAACGACAAAAACACACGGGACAAACAAACAGACCTTACAAACATTTTTTGGTATTTAACCATCAACTATCAGATTTATCCTTTTCAAAAATCAAGGTGGTTGCTTTATTAAACCTTACAACTCTTCTTTGACTTTGTCCTTAACAACACAACACTCATCTACGCTAGTTCATCGCAACACAATACAAACATCAAGAACCACACTCCGCATGACCCTTCTTAGTGTAACAAACACGTGGCTTCTTAGAGGACGCTCTCCCTCTCGTCGCCAAGGCTGATGGTTCGCAGGTTCTGGTTGTGGTGGATGGTGGCTGCCGTGGTGTTGGCAGTGCTGCTGCCGGGGATGATGATGACATCTGGGGAGATGATGTTGGAGCAGGCGGACTCTGTGCCTGTGATGGTAGCCTGCTGCTGATGGCTGTTGTTGGTGTTAGTGTTGGTGTCGCTGGGGCTGCTTGTGTTGTTATTAAGGGTGGTGTTGCTGGCGCTGTGGTTGAGGTTGCTGACCCCGCTGGATGGCCACCCCTCATCTGGGCTGCTGGCCATAAGGCTGGCCTCAGATGGAGCTTCGGAGCAGATGGACATGCGGGCCAATGTGGCATCCTGCAGGCCGCTCAGGCTGCTGGGTAGGGGGCCTCTCTTCTTCACCAAGCCCTCCAGCTCCAGTTCAATCAGACTGGGCTTCAGTGCATCTCTCTGTCTGCCAGTCTCTCCTTCAGCCTCTTCCAGGGATGGGTCTGAGGAGCTTTCACTGGAGCGCATCCCCGAATCGGACGAGTCCTTCTTATCGATGAGGATTTCGGTGAGGAAGCCAGGCTTGGCAAGCAGCCCAGTTGGCTTGGAGCTGTGGGAAGACAGAGCACCAAATTTTGCCTCTTTATGGAGGAGAGGTGTGGTGTTGTCAGAGTCTTCTGGGCCCGAGTCTTCATCATTGGGCAGCTTGTGGTAATATGACCCAGCTCCTTTCTTCTTGGAGCCTGGAGTCCTGGAGGACGAGCTGTGATCCAGCTTTTCATCCTCTTCGCTGATGGGGTCTAATCCATCGGTCCCTGAGGCAAAGTCTGTGGCATCAGAATTCTTGGAGCTTCTCTTGGTGAAAGACTTGCGGCTGTCTTGATCAGATCCTTCCTTGGCCTGAGAAGAGGGAAGAAGTTTCAATGAGGAGAACATAAAAATATACTGAATCCTCTGCTGCTGACCTCTGAGAGACCACTGACAAAAGGATTCCTATCTCTGCCTCTGGTGCCAAGACAAACAAAGAATATAAGCCAATAATGATGAAATGCAAGAAGCAGTGGTCTCCATTTTCTCAGCTGAGACTTCGAGTCCCACCATTTCTCAGTACAGCAAAATACAACATTTCAAAATCACAAGTTAACTACACGGTACTTTCCTCCAGTCATGACAGTAGAGACTTATTTGAATGAGCTATTTCTGCCATCAGCGATGTGGTGACAAAAACACGACAGTGTACTTGTGACTGTCCACCCACCCCTTTGTCCTCTGAGCTGGCAGCCTGAAGGAATTGTCCAGGGTGGGGCTGAACAGGCCTCTCTCCCCCACTGCCGGACATCTCCAGCTGGGCCATCTGAGCGATGTACTCCCTGTAGGCATCATGATACTCAGCCTGCTGCTTGTCTGTCAGCTTGCAGATGTCATTAGAGGATTCCTGGGAATTCAGGCTAGACATGCTTGAAGTGCGGTGATTTGCCACCTGAAAAAATGAGGAAAAAGTTTGGTTGGGGTGCAACATTCATCCGAGTCTGTCATGTGCTGAGTACAGAGTGCCTTATGGTTCTGGGCTATTGACTTAAGAGTGCATAAAACAAGAGTGCAACAGCATTTACTCTGTGTGCAATCAGACATATACAGCAGCATTCTAAACTGCATGAATATGTACATGAGCTTTTGTAGCTCAGATTGATTTTATTTGTAGAGTTTATTTTTTGCACATCTTATATTTCGACTGTATTTCTTACATACTGTTTGGCATCTGTCGTGTACAGCAAAGGAAGAGTTTCACTGTACAGGGAAACATGTTTCTTTAATGTGCATATGACTAGAAAACTTTGAAACTTGAAACTTGAAACTGATCATTAGATCTGAAATATTCTAAATCTGAGAATTGAATGTTTCCAGCAAAGACCGCGTGTGGAGTGGGAACTGGAGGTTATCTGAAACAGCAGCAGTGTCACTCGACGTGTGACCGTTTGCATGTGTCTCAGACATTTTGCACACTGGAAATACAAAAAGGTGAAAATACCAAATAGGGGGCCCTTTGACACCTTTTGGTTTGCAGCAGTGTCTAAGTATTTTTAATTCTGCAAATTTCAAGACCATCGTCAGCTTCCTCCGCTGTGCTCTTCTTTTTTTTTGGGTTAAACCACATTTATGTGAAACTGCTGAGGCCATCAACACACTGGCTTGGTGCAGCGACCATTCAACAGTTTGGGGTCCGACTATTTCCAAGTGTAACACGATAACAGTTACGCTTAAAAGTAGCAACTTCAATACGGTTGCACATCTGCATGTGTTAAAATAATGTGCCCACACACACACTGGTTGATCACGCCGCAGTTGTGATATTTCTATAACAAGCTCGTGACAGGAAGACTAACCGGCCAGTGTGAGTTGTTGCTGCGTCTCACAGGCTCCTCCAGACCCACGCCGCTGAGTTCCTCAAAGCTGAGGTTGAGGCTGAAGGCGGCTGTTTCGCGCTGGGCTCCCCCTGAGCGTCTGCTGGGCTCCCCGAGGTGCACGCTGCTGCCCTGCTCGCTAGCAGCTCGGGACTCATCCTGAAGTGCTGCCTGGCTTTCAGCATGCCGCTGTTCTATGACCTTAAACAATACAGGACAATATATGTGATCAACAAGTCACTTAGCGTGTTGGTTTTTGGTGTGTTTAAATGTAACAAGTACATCAGACTGCAGCAACAACAACAACAAAAGCTTGTGAGAACAGAATTGGGAGCTGTTCCTTAAGTAGATCTACTCAGCTGTCCCCTCCTCCCTGACAATACCCTCCCTTCATCCAGATATCAGTCAGCAATCTTGAACCAGATGGCTGTGCTAGCTGCATCCTGGCAACACAACACTGGTTTTTACATGGAGCTGCAAGGCCACTGCACTCTCCAGCTGCTTCTACCCAAGCCCTGCATAGGATCTCCGGTAAAACACGACCAATCTGGGGCTCTTGCCTTGGCATTAAGAGCACAGACTGACATTTGATGAAGTGGAGCCGGCTACATGTGTTAGTGATTTGAGCCGACTAGACCTCTGGCTGGCTGACTAGCGCCTTTCTCGTAATACGGATTATAAAATCTCCATCCCAATATCTCAGCACAACACGAGATGTCTTATTATGTGATATTGTCTGGATTCTGGCACAAACCACAACTGAAACAAATATCACCAGCGGGGCCCTGGCATGGTTGAGTATACGTCAGAGTCGCAGAGGGGCAGTTGATATTGTTTGTGGCGGACTAATGCTTTCCCTGTCAGCCTACATATGACCACTTCTGTTCACAAGAGTTTAACGGGTAATTAATAAAAAAACAACTTTATTTATCCAGGAAAGGAAACTCGTGAGATTTAGAGCCTATTTTTTCAACAGTATCACAGGCCCAGAAAGGCAAGATTGACCTAGCATCTTTTCTGGAGCATGAGAAACCAGAGCTTCAAGAGAAAACTCGCACAAGAATGGTGAGAGCATGCACACAATATTTAGCAAGATGTTGAGTTGCACAATATTATTGCATTAAAGGCACCTAAATGAAGCAATCTAGTCTCACCATTCCTCTGAAGAGCTGCCAGTCACCAAAGTTCATCTCCATCTCTTTCTTCAGCTCATCTAGGTTGCAATGCGTGAGCACCCGACCATTTATATTGGCCTGCAACGGATAAAAAAAAGGACTGGTTTGCTCACAGATTCAATGCAATTGCCTAGAAAAGCCCACAGAGTAGCGAGAACTTCATGAAGAAAAACACTGCATTCATATGTTGCAATAAATGTGACCATCGAAAGAATGCCACACAAAGATGACGACAAGAAAAAATGAGGTGTTCACATAAACTTCTTTTAGTTTAAACGCGTACCTTCTTAATGGTGGAGGTGTACTGAGGCAGCATGGTGGGGTCGATTCCTTCTAGCTGCCTGAGACGCTCGCACACTGCGTCTGTGTTCAAAGAGCTGAGCAAGATGGCGGGAGAGCCCTACATAATAAAACACATAAACATATAATTGGAACATATTAAGACAGCTTTCATGGAGTTAAAGTCACCAGAGCAAACACACGCACACATTCTGTTAGAGCAACTCATAACTCCTAACACACTGATTAGGGCAAACTGAGCAACAATTCCTGAGAAACAGACGTGCAGGGCTGTTAGCTGCGAGGCACACAGAGGTGCAAAACCACGATCTCACACTGTATTTCTTTCTATCAGTCACACAGTGTAAGTGTAAAAGTAAACATAAATGCCAACCTATCCAAATACGCTGTTACCTTCCCTTATTCTTTTTCTCTGTGTATATATAAGCGCATAATGTGTGTGCTCAACACTTAAGGGATGGAGTCTGTGAGTCTGTGAGCCGACCAACACCGAAGCGGCCTCTGCTGATGAGCAGCTACGTAGCTCGATGCGACTAACACCAGTTGCCTGTTGATGCAACTGGCTGTCTGTGAAGGCCTCACAGACAGCCAAAATGCCACCCGCTGGCACGGAGACCAAACAAACCTCATCCACCCTCCTTCAACCAACCCCCCCCCCCCCCCCCCCCCCCCCCCCCCCCCCCCCCCTCCTCCCGTCCCTTTTCTCACTCACCCCTCTCCCTCTGGCTCTGCTCGTCTTTGAGACAAGCAAAGTTCTCCTTTCTTTCTTCCTTCCTTCTCCCTCTTCTCTCCCTCCCTCCCTTCCTTCCTTCCTTCCTTTCACATTCCTCCCTGCTGAACCTCCTGCGCTGACCTCCTATCACTCTCTTTTCCATCACTGTCTTTCTCTCACCCCTCCATCCTTCCCTCCTCCCGCTCCACTCAGCTATTAGCACTATTAAGACATGGCTTCAGTCTAAGCCCCCTGGCTTTGTTTCTGGTTTCGAGGGAGAGAAGAGCAGAGCTTAGCCGAACTGTGAGTGGTTGTTAGACAAAAAACCTAAGCAGCTCTTACAACACAGTACACAATAATAGGTGCCAACTTTCAGTAATGGCTAGGATGAAGACTGGCACTAAGGGAGTTTAACTACTGATCATATCCACACTCTAGAATGAAACTATGTTAGTGACTCTAATAACTATACTAGTTAAGTTGTGTTTTGCATTGACTTTAAAGCAACAAGTCCGTGTTTCTACAGCATGCAACGTACACCGGTGCAAGTGTTAGGGATGAAGCAGAGATAGGTGGATGATGGAAATGGAAGTAGCATCGAAACCAAAGGTGTACCTGCTTGAATTTGAAAGGCAGCGGCTTTAAATGCTTGATCAGGAGACAAAAAAATAAAAAGCAGACGGACAAGAAGTCAGACAAAAATACACACAGACATTTATAACACTGTGAAACCAGGAGTGTACCTGTGAAAAAAGAAGGCAGGGAGGCAGAAATTTAGACAGACAAGCAGAGAGACTGTAAGGACACATGTTAAACTCATCACCACGACAACAGTGCAGACATTTATCTGTCAAACAGTAGGAGGGGAGACAGCTAGCCAGCCAGTGTTGTCGGCCTGGAAAAGAGGAAGCTATTGGAAGTAGAATTGTCAGAGAAAGAGATTTTGTTTTCGCTGGAGTCAGCTGGCTTTTACAGCCATAATCTTTGCAGACAGAGCGGACTGCGGAGGACATAGAGACAGAAAGAAAGATCCATCTAGAGAATGAGACGTTTCTCACTCTGCAAAGAAAAAGCAGAAGTTTCGATTCACTGAAGGCCTTGAATAAGGCTCCTTGATTCAGACACCGAACGTGTCTTCTAAGAGCGTGAGTGAAAGCATGAATGTCTGCGGGTGTGTCCGTGTGTGTGTGTGTTTGTGTGAACCCTCCCAGTGTGTGTGTGATAAGACTGTAATTACAGCTGGGCTGAGCTCAGGGCTGGGCAGAAGGATGGGGAAGAGGAAACAGAGCTCTGTGAGGGAGGAAGCGTCTTGGTAAGGAGATAAGCTCTACCAGCGCTGGGCTCATTGTCAGTATATATGTGTGTGTCTGTCTGTACGTGTGTTGCCAGCCCCAACAGTTGCTCTGATGATAATCCCAGCAGCCAGAGGAATCCATACTCGCACTTACATCAGCTAGGCAATTACACTGGGATAGGGCTGCTTATATATCCCCACACTAGGAATTACACACAAATGTACACATACACATTTGCAGATTTGTAGAAATGCAGGGACACATGAGCACGACACAAAGAGATTAAGTACAAACCAAAAAAGGGAAGGAAAATGTGAAAATTTATACTAAGGAGGAAAGAGCACAAGGGAGATACGAGGAACAAAAATTGGTATTAAAATATAAGAGACTGATGAAGGTATAAAGGATTTTTTTTTTTAAATTAAAGACACAAAATACAGACAGATAAGAGTTAGACGGAATGAACATTACTCAGTAATCTATATTTAAATCTTTCATACAGCTCCTCTAAATGCTTGCTGGCAGCAGCCTGATAAGTGCCTTTGTGAAGCAGAAATCTCCCGAGTAGCGTTATCATCAAATTGTTCTAATACTGGCTGATTTCTCTTCAAATGTGTGAATATCTGGATGCAGAGGCTCACTTCTTTTCAGTGCAACTCCAAGCATCCTTGATGTAAGTTCACAGGACCTCTACATCCATTTACAAGAAGAAGAAGAAAAAAAAATCCAACCCGCTGTTGATTTTTGCACACTGCCCATCACTTATGATGGGCACAAAATGAGCAATGGGCAGTGTGTGTTTTTGGCTTTCGTTTTAAGACAGACCATTTTTGATCCCACACACTTTTCACCAAGACTTCGCAGTGTGAAATATCCATTTATAAGAGAAGTAGAGATTGCAGTGTGCCAGAATCAGAATTAACTTCATTCAGCGTGTTATAATTACATGTGTTATTGCTTGCACACTCCTTAGTGGGGGGTAATAATCACACCGGATGCAGCTTACTATGAGTATTTAAGAAGTCTGCAGCACGCAGCAGGCGTGACAGCTTATTTTAGTTCTCCTGGCGTTTGTAAACCACTGCAACAAAATAAGTAGCCTGCCGCACAACGAGGCATGCCTGTTATTCGTGCAGCATGTGAGGTTTAAGCATCAGGCCTGCAGGCAGATAATGAAGGACTACTTTTTTTGTTTTTTGCATTAGTGTTGAGTTTGTATGTGCGTATTACACGTCCGCTAATGTTAGTAAGGTTACCATTGTGGGGTCAATGGGGCTTGTGTGGAAGGCTTCGCTGGCATCCTCTGCAATAATGTCCTGATATGGAGTGCAGAATGGAGACAAGGATTGTACAGGGAGACGTGTTAACGAGGGTTGGGGTTATAAGCATGCAGCCTACTGGGAGGACCTTAAACTTCTTAATTTGCAAGGGTAAGGCTTTACAAACAGAGAAATACCCCCGCTAAGGTCAGGACCTGGACTGTGAATGAGAACAGTGATAGTGAAAACAGGGAGTTATAAAATCATTGAGAGGAAATGAAGAAATTTAAAACTAAAGCATATAGAATCACTAACAGGACAAATGAGGTGTGCGACAGAAAAGGAAGTATTAAAAAAGGAAAGGACGTCATACTTTGCGGTTCACAATGGACTTCACAGCACATTAAACACTGAGTGCTAAAACTCCACGCTGTCCTGAGCCTGAAATTTTACAAGTTTAATTATTTAATCTATTAACTTAACTCTGTGTATGTCTAATCAAATAAGACTTTTCTAGCTGCCAGGAAGCACTGCTCAGATGTCATAAACTTATTAACAAAGTGAACCAGAAGAGTAAAAAGCGTTTAAACTTTCAATCGATCCAGTCAAACAACATCAAACACACTATTAACACTTCTTTACGGTGTATGTGCTACGGTGAGATGAAAGCATGTGTGAAATGCATTTAGCCCAACTTCTTTACTTACAAGTCCACTGGTGTCTTGCGGTTGACCAGGTGGTTTAATGGAAGGACGCGAGGATGAGGGGACATGGTGGGAGAAATGCCGTGGCAGGTGATACACGTGATGGGGGAAATAAGGCTACGAGGGGAGAAAGAAGGATTGTGGAAAGGCAGGCAGGAAGACAAAATAAAACAAAAATCATAAAATCATATAAAGGAGCATGAGCATGTGTACATATGACAGGAAAGGATGCTGGGGGGGGATATCATGGTCATGCGGTACTGTCCAAATATGCAATGTAGGTCAACTGATAAGGAATAAAGGACTGGGCAGCTAAATCCAGTAACTCTTTGAAATCCATCTTTATTTCAATAGGTGCTTTCTGACCAGAGGAGCCAATCACAGTTCTTAAGAAAAACAATGAGTAAATATTAGTAGAGATTGAAGGACTCTGATATTGGCTGTGTGAGTCTGCACTCAGTGAAAATGACAATCACAACAACCAAAGTAGATCTGAATCAATATGATTTAATGGAGACTATCAATGGTCAAGGATCAGATTTGGAGGCTAACATCAGCAGCAAGCTGCTGAAAGAAGCTTCTGTCTAAAGGAAACAGCTATTTGTAACACTACCTAAAAGAACATCACACTGCTTTCAACTATGTCCTTGCTGTATTTCCTTTCCGCCTACATTTTTCCTAATTCCTCATTGGTATGTTCTCACATGGGACCACCCCAGTGGGTAGTCCTTAGACCTGTTTGGCCTGAAAGCACCTATTGTGTGCCATTTTTGGGTTGTTAGCATTGTCATTTGGCCATATAGACACCTTTTAGAGTGAGTAGTAGGTACAGGATGTAAGTCATGTTTCCTCACCCGGTTGTAGAAAGGGTGCTGAGGGCCAGTCATTCCACTGAAGTAGGCACTGTGTGGCTGAGGAGGCAGGGATCCGGTGAAGGAGCCTGCTGGGGAGCAGGCGGCAGAGTGTTGGGTGTAAACTGACTGGGGACGGGCCGCTGCCTCTTGGAGGGGCAGTGTGGGATAGGTCACTCCTCCGATGTGCATCTGCTCCCTGGCCGCACGCACATCTAAGAGACGGCAGAGGCAGGGAAGAAGTACAATGGAAAGAGTGAGAGAGAGAGGAAGGGTTTATCTGTGATGCTCATTATCATGTCTTGGCGATGACTATAAAGACCCTTCAGATCCACCCACACATCAATAATTTAGCTTTATTTCATAATCTCTGGAGAGTTTGGACAGTTGTGAATTCAGAGGAAAAAAACTACATATCAAACAGCTGACGTACATGCCGGCAAAATTCTTTGATTCTCAAAGCACTGCAGGGAATACAACAAGAACATTGTTCGTGAACATGTTCTCCTTATCCCAGTAAGAAGAGAGTCAAACAACTACAGACTGGAAAGAAAATTAGCGCAGATGTTACGATTACAGAGACCTTCAACTGTGAATTCCACTCTCACACTGATTCCTATTACTCTGTTTGCTCACAAACAGCAGGCGTGTTGATATTCTCTGTTTTCCAGATTATATGCCAGCCACGTGACGTTTTCTGGCACATGCAGCTCTTTGCTGTCCCCGTCAAATAAATTCGCCCATGTAAACAAACAAAGAGGACCATGTGAACTCATAGACATCATCCCGTAAGTGCTTTGCTACAACCGCTTTCACACGAACCATTCTGACTTTGAGAGAAGTCGTGGAGGAGGTAAGTAGGGAGCTTTGGTTAAAGCTCCCAAATTAAAGTTAAATAAGCCCGAAGACAGAACAGAGTAGCTCTGTGCGGCTGGCAAGAAAGGAAGAACCAGAAACAGAAGCAGGCACCAGAATGTCTCCTGGTTATACAAGTGGCTGCTGAATGACACGCTGAGTGAGACCCAATCCAGCCTGTGAACACAATGGGGGCCTTATGATGTGAGTCAGGCTCATGGGCGGGTATCACTGACAGCACTGCCCACTGGTTGGCCACAGGACACTGGGCACCAAGTACCAACTGGTCAGGGAGGGGAGCGCAGGGAGTTCGATGACTGGGTAGGAGCGTTGGTCACCTTCCGTTTCGCCGTGGATAAGAGTGGAGGCACAAACGCCCACAGTTTTGAGCACGTACAAACACAAACACATGTTTCATGGATGCATACACTACACGCACCTTTTTAGGAACAGAGTACTGTACTTACAGATCGGGGCGTTTGGTTGTAGTACTTTGTCAGCTGCGCCCTCCGTGACTCAAAGTTGTCTCAGTGGAACAGACTTTCTGTGTGTGCGAGTGTGTGTTTTCTGTGGTCTCATAACTCTATGATGCAGCAGCTTCACACCAGGCGTCATCCACACTCCTGTACGGGCCGAATGGACGCTGACGCACGGTAGCGAAAGTACAACTCCGCTCCGGCTTACAGTTTAACAGTGATGCACTATTACGTCAGTGTAACTACAAAGTGTGAAATTTGGTGCTGCACTATGGCCAGATTGGAAACGGGGAGCGAAGGCATTGTCCTGATCGTACAGCGCTGGTCGACATTTGATTGTTTGGAAACGAGACCCACGCTGTGGGTTACTGAGAGCCCCTGCAGTGGGCGATTTTAGAGCAAACCCTGCTACAATGCTATGAGTAATGCCACTGCCAAATGAGCTGGCACTGCACCGGACACATTGCATAGAGGACAGTTTTCAGTGTCTCCATGCTATTGTACACCATTCAGTTTTGGGGGTTTTTGTCCCATCATAACAGCTAAATCATCCACGTGCCAACTGAGCTTGTCCGTGTGCTGAAGATGTCCATGAGATGTGGCTGAAAGCTTCAGAGGCAACAACAGAGTTCATCCCCTTCATGCTCCCTTTCCTTTCCCCAGATTGCAACAAAATAAAACAGATTTTGATGTGGTAGACTGCACTCTCCAGCACTATCATCAAAATACCAAATGAGGGAATATCTTTTGAAAGAATGCTAATCCCTGCAGGAGAGCACAGGAGACTGCCAAAGAGCACTGAAGTTATTCTGACAGGATATTGCAACTCAAATATCTACTAACACTATGCTATTTATGGCAGGGGTTTGTTTTCTTTTCTGCCATCTGTAAAATATACCATGTGTGTACAGACCTGCTATGATCTCCCGCAATTTGGGGTCCAAGTTAACAGTGCAGGGCAGAAACATCTCCACATCTCTGGCAGTAAGAACAGGCGTCCTGGAGGAGAGGAACACTTCAAAGCTGCGGATGTCTCCGTCGATCTCCAGCAGAGGCTCCACGTCCTTTGTGGTCGGGATGTTCTTGGAGATTCTTTAGAGGAATGAAGAATTTTTGAAGGAGTTATTGTAGTGAATATTTACCTTAATTGATACTTATTAAGACGAAAAATGCCAAGGACAACAAAAAACACACGGCACCACTGACTATTTGAGGGTGTTTAGAAATGTGATGTTTGCAACCGCTGCTGGCATGACTTATCAGAATGTATGTATGACATTAGTTAACACCATTTTACTACATCTTGTATTGCACGTGAACACTAAATTAGAAATCAGAAAGGTAAATTACCCTTTGATCAAATACTTGAACAATACAAATAACAGAAATTTAAAAAGAACCAATTGGAAACAATATTACAATTTGACACCTTTTACTCCTCTTTATGAGTTAAGAACCAAAGAGAGCACAAGGATGACGACAAACTATTCTGTCTTACTGACAAATATGGCATAAATATGTAACTGCATGCTAAATTCTGACTTGTGGATTCATAGCAAAAAATAGAAATCATTAAATTCTGACAAAAAAAGGAAAGAGGAAACAACAAGCAGTTCTGTTAAGATTGAAAAGATATGACAACGGTCATCATCATCATGAGAGCAGAGAGATAACTGGATTTAGAAAAAGGCGAGATAGTGAAAGCGGGGATGTTCGAGTACAGATAGAGTGAGGGATGTTATCTTTTCTGAGCAGAGGAGGAAACCTGAGAAGATGACAATCAGGGTAATTTAGCAAGCAGCAGACGGAAGCGCGTCATGATGTGCTGCTACGGTTAACGTGATGTTTGTTATCACAGGCCCTAAGTAAACACCACGTTTGGAGGTTGTTCTGTTTCTGCGTGATTATAGTTTTCCTGGTCTATACAGCAGGGGGGAAAAAGCTGTACTACATGAAGAACTTTAGATGAGAACAATTTATCGACGCTGTGTTCAGCTTATGGAATATTCCATTTTAAAACACTAAAATTAAAATTTTATAAACCAAATTTTAGACCCCGGAAATGCTGCATATGGATTACAAATGCTGAAAGGTTATGAAGTGAGGACTTTTATTTAAACTGAATAATGTTAAAAGTGCTATCACAAAATCACAGAAAGGGTAAAATGAGGCCAAGGATACACAGGATACAAACAACAACAAGCCACAGCAATCAGTACATCTCGACCGATCCTATCATTCAGACAGGAAAATATGAAACTTGGAGTGACTTATGACACCGGCCATTCATCATGAGAGTATGCAGCTCTTATCAGATGAATGAGGAGACTTCAGTGGGGAGTAGACATTTTTCTCATCTCGGCTTCCATTTGTCATCCAAACCCTTCATCATTTTCTCAGTAGATGCTTTTCTCTCCCTACATCTCCCTTAACCTTCCCTCCTTACAGATCAACCTCAACTCACCCTCCTCTAATACATCATCCAGTCTGTCTAGTGGTGAGCTGTGCAGGGAATACAAGCTGGAAAAGTTGGGGTTTTTCTCAAAGACTGAGCTGTTTTCAACAGTGAACACAGACTCGTCTTTCTGTGACTTGATTGGATGATTAGTACGGCTGCTGCTGCTGCTGCATGCTAGCTAAGTCAGGATGAGGTCAGCATCTGGCCAGAGCTCAACACAGCAGACTGTTAGCTAATAATCCAAAATATAAACTAACTTAATCTGGTTAACACGGTGGCCTGAAATGTCCTCCATCAGCCCATTCCAGTGAAGTTCTCATACCTCAGTGATGGGTGGTCACAAACAAGTCCTTTAAAGGTGCAGAACACTCAGTTACAAGTTACATAATTTCCATTTCTGGCTGTTAGTTGACACTCCAGACTGCTTACAGTGAGTGAACAGGTAGGGCTCCAGTCCTCTGTTCAAGGACATTTCCACAGGACAGATGGCTGGTGATAGACAGGTCTGCTGCTGCAGCGCTAAAACCTGTGACCTTGTTGCAGGTTCATGCTCAAGTCTGACAAGAAATACTGACATTTGGGTGTCTTAGAGAGACATTCTGGCGTGTTTGGTAGTCATAATAAATGAAAAATAAATATATGACATGCAAATCCCGCATGTTGATAGCATATACATTATTTCAGTTGAATCAAGTGAATGTTTTCATATTTATCTTCCCACTCAGGATCTTCTCTTAGAACAGCCCAGGTGGCTCACAGCAACCCTTTGTACCCACCCAACTGCTACTTAGAAAAGACAGTGAGGAGTAGGGATGGGTACCGGTATCGTTCTGACATAAACGGT
>NW_005187411.1:4949025-4991235 GCF_000239375.1 Pundamilia nyererei
ACCGGTTCGAGCACCGTTTAAGCACCGGCACCGTTCAAAAGTACCGGTTTGGTACTGGTATCAGATAAAACCTAAATGATACCCATCCTTAGTGAGGAGACAAAAAAGGCTGTGAGTAGAGAGGACAGAGCAGCACAGCTGGCTCCAGTGGACAAAGCCCTCTCAGTGTTTCTTCCATTAGAACCTTTAATAAGACCCAAAAAGTTGAGGAAGCTCATTGTTGGCACACAGACGAACCCTCTGCTGTGACCTAGCAAATGAGTGTGATTCTGAAGGCACAGCTGTTACCTGAGTGTACATGCACGTAAGCACCACCACTGATGGTGTCAGCCTGAGTGCTGATTCAAATAACACTGACGAGAACAATTATGTAATATCCACTGCAGACACCTGGGCAGTCAGGATGGGAAAATTCAAAGGCACAGATGAAGGGTGGAGTATGTGTTTAAGCGCATGCGCGAGTGTCTGTGTGTGTGTGTGTGTGTGTGTGTGTACTGTATGTGTGTGGGGGTGTTTGGTTCCTTTTCTCATGAACTGTATTAACCCATACACAGACTGAGAGAATCTTGTGCTTTTCCCCATTTCCAGCTGGCTTAGTGCTGTTTATTTGTGGGTCTGAAGACACAGACCAACAGGAGCCAGTGAGTCACACACACACAAACATGCACGCACACAGAGCACTTCCTTTTGCTATACAAAGAACATCCTCCACAGACTTTCTAACGAATCTTATATCTTTTTATAGGACCATCTAAAATAACTCTGTAATGTGTAAACAGGAAAAAAAATTAGAAAGGGCTCCAATTATGAAAGTATAACTGAGACTTATTATGCTTAGATGTACACACAGACAGAAATTTTGGTCTACTACAGACTGTTTATATTCATAGATTTATTATAGCCCGAGGAGTCATATGTTAGATGACAAGTTACTAAGAATTATAACTGAAAATAACTCAATAACTCGTTTATCTTGTCATATTTTCAGACACATTTGCTTTTGTTAAAACTGAGACAAGTTTCACAAACAAATAAAAAACCCTTAATTTATACTGGACAACAATGGCAACCAAGAAACTGGCTACAATGTGCATAATTCACTGAGTTGTGTGTTTGCTCTTGGTAATGCACAATGTGCAAGCATACAGGAGCACAGACAGATGTCTCTTCTAAATACAACTGGATTTGCTAAGAGCAAGTCAAGTACATCCATCATGCCCAGACAAACTGTGAGAGAATAAGAAGACGACTAAGTTCCCAACTACCTATTCAGACAAGAAAGGAAAGACCGACACTGAGTGGAAATCCTGCTTCAAGGAGGACCAAAATGTGAAAAACAAAACAAATCAACAAATAGTGGAAAAGGAACCCCCCCCCCCACAAAATAAGCATAAACTGTATATAAAAGATGGATATAGCTACTGTGACCCATTGCCATATTGGGTTTCTGAAAAAGAACATGACAAACAGCTGATTTAGACTGGTAAAGCCTACAACGTAACCTACTTAAGCAGCCGACGGCATTGCCAGCATTCATGCGTCTGCATGCTGTATTATGTGTTAATCATCCTGTGGTTGTGTATAATATGCACTGGGACACAACCCAGGAAATTACAGTGGTGTGAAAAAGTGTTTGGAAGACTTGCTGTGGTAAATGAAATCATGAATTCTGCTTTCTACCAAAACATCCTGAAGGAGAATACCCTGCCATCTGTTTGTGACCTCAAGCTCAAGTGCACTTGGGTTCTACAGAAAATGGAGATTTTGGCGTAGCCTTCGCTTGAATCCGATTGAGATGCTGTGGCATGACCTTAAAAAGGCAGTTTAGCTCGTTCACCTTCATTTAGAAAATGCAAGTATAACAAACATACAAAAAAAATGGGAAACACTTTTCACACTACTGTAAATCTGGTGCAAGCTACGACTGAAACAAATGAAAAGCTAAGACTTTTTCCTTTCTCTATACATCCATTGAGATCCATTCTGACAGTTTCAGCAATCTCCCTCCAGGAATTTGCTGACATGTGCGAGTCCCTATATTGAGGCTATGATTATTACACCTTATATAATAATATATTACCATAAATGATATTTCAGTACTAATGGACTGAGAGCTAACAACTTGACTGCAGGAGTCTGGGTAACACGCTGACATGCATGTACCCATTAAATGATAAAAACACTTTTAAAATGAGATACGACCACTTAAAATGCCAATATCTAGAATTCCTATCGTTTGAGATGTTGGCTGCAAATCACTATGGACTAATTAGTCATTCTTATCAGAAACCAGTTGCTTAATGAGAAGTTGGATGTTTTGTTTGCAGTGTCCAAGAAGCCACTACACTACTTTCAAGCAGATGAAGAAAAAATTTTCAGCAGCCATTTTTGTAGCACAATAGGCCCATTGACAGGACCGGGCTTATAGTTGCAGTCATGCAGGCGCACAGGTCCAACCTCTTGCTGTGTGGCGTGGCTACTGGGAGCTTTCTGGGCTTATCCAAATGCTAATAGGTCCCAAAGCTGACTGGGGCATAGCCTTTCTTCTCCTCTCAACTCCCACACACTGCAGCTGATGGGAAGTAGCAGAATTCATCTCGCTCGCTCTCTCTTCAGTACTCTCGCTGGGCACAGAAAGTATGAATGTGCCACTTGACTTTGCTTTATAGCTGCCCACTGTGCTTATGGGTGACATTCGCACACACGCCACAAAGAGGTGGTCTCTCTGCCAAACATTTCCATAAAGGGGCCCAAAGACAGAGAGATGCCTCAGAACAGACAACCGCCTGTGCGCATTGTGTTTGAGAAGCTCAAGAGTTTCGATGTCAGACACTGTGCGACCAGTACAACAATGTGTGGGTGAAGAAGTTAACCAGGCCCGGGTCCGGCACATTCCTCTCCTGGTCAGAGTCATGTCAGAGCTGCTGGCAGTGTCTACCCAGCATGTGGATGAAAACAGCGAGGCCCTCTCTGGAAAAACAGTGGACAGGCGAGTTGGCGCGTGGATTCGCAGCATCAAGGCTGAGGGAGGTTATTGTTACAATGGAAGCTGCCAAGACCTCCACCACCCAAAGGCAGAGGGGGAGAGCAAAAATATGTTTTCACTTTAGATGACGCCATGTTCTTTGTCTCCTTAAAAATCCAGACGCATTTCCTTGATTTAAATCAAATGCTTCAAGTACTGTGGACACCCCTGTCTCTGCTTTCCTCTCAGTCTCTAACCTTCCCTTTTCCTTGCTTCCTTGCCTTGGCAGTGCCAACTGACAACTTGCGGCAGCGTCTGCTTTCCATATACATTTGTGGCAAAGTTAAGTCCAGTAATTGAAACTCTCTTGTACTAAGCTGGACCTGTGCATCCCAAAGCAAACCACAGAGACAAGCAGGCTAATGGGAAACACACCATGCTGATAAAAACCAAGCAGTTTCGGAGCAAGCGGCCTCTCAGTGAAACGGGCTCAGGGCTCAGTGGTTCCGTGAAATGTTGATTAAACTCATGTGTAGCGCCGAAATGGAGCCTCCTTGTTCCAGACCCCAAAAACCTTAACTGAACCCTCCACTCAGAGCAACTAGGGCCTCATTCTTGACAAATATTAAAACAGTAAACCTCAACTTAGTGATTTACGCACAAGAAGAGAGTTTGGAGCATCCTTGGGTCATTACACAGTTTGTTCATTGTGACAGTAATTGCACCATGAAGCTCATATCAGCACATGTGGTTGTTTGATAGCTGTAATGGCCAGTTGATAGGCCATATGATGCTCGGTTAAGTGGGGTGGACTGCTAAAGTGAAGACAAATGGGCAGCTGTAGATTATGCAGCTGGAATAAAAATGAATCCATACAGTGAAAAATTAATGTGACAAACAAACTTGGGAGTCTCAGACTGGACGAGCAATCCTGTTCAACGTCACTGAAAGGGATACATGTGTCAATAATAAGAAGAGAAATTGGAATGAGAAAAAGAAAAATCAATGAGAATGTGAGAGAAAGAAAAGGAAATTACTGTGGTAAAACAAAAGCTTCTCCAGTTCAATTTGCATCCAAGTTAGAGGCAAGGATGTAAAGCCTCGCGTGATTATTAAGGACTTTAAAAAAAAAAAGCAGACTGTTTGAGCAACTACTACAGAGGCTGACAACAAGATCACAGAAAGTCAATGATAATGTAGAAAAAAAAGCACCTGTGAAACCTTTCAGAGGCTAAATCCTCAATATGTTTCTCTGGGCTTCTTTGCAATTTCCGTGTGGTTTCTGCACACATATTCTAACAAGCCCTAACCTCCATTGACCTTTGAAGGGCCAGGATGTTAATGTCAGTTAAGAGCCGGATGTGTGTGTGTGTGCGTATCAAGATTGCCCGTGGCTCCCGCAGTGGCTGAGTGGTGAATCTCACTGTCCCCTTAAAGGTCAGCGCCGACCCTCTTGTAACCCTGTGCTGCTATTTATAATCAGCCCCCACCTTCTAGCAGTTCCAGCACAAAGACACGGGAAAGCACGAGAGATCAGTGATAATGCTCAACACTGCAGAAATACCAAAGTATCAGGCGGCTGTCAACTTCTCAGCCCTCTGCTCTTTTTCTTCCATCTAAGTGTCACATTTAAATGTTAACCCAACCTTGTGGTCTGATGGATGGGCTCTAAGACCGGAGCAGAGGTCAGCCAGAGGTGTAGCAGTGGGGCTTTTACTGCATTTAAAAATGATTATTTGTGCTTTGTACAAAAAGAGAACAGAGCAGCTCTCTTGTTTCTGACCAATTAGACTAATCCTTCAACCTCGGCTTGCAGGCACAAATGAAAAAGGCTTTAAGGATTTTCTAGCAAAGAATGCTGCACAACGTTCTTTCCGTCCTCACATGGTAGCCTCCCTGCACAAATACACACAAGAGCAGTCAAAAACTCCTCTTCCACATACATACACACACACACACACACACCTCCTCCTGTGTCACCTGTACACACTGGCCAGAGCTGTCTTTTTTTTCCTTTTACATTTTAAGTAGCTCAGTAGGGGTTGGGTGGTGTTGGAGCTGGCTGAGGCTGATTCATGCCTTAGTCACCGCCAGCAAACACCTGAGGGATGCAAGAACGACAGAGCAGGCCAAATCGACCCACACGCATACGTGCACTCAAGTGGAATCAGCAGAGGACCGGTTTCACTAATATAAACAGCCACGTGGGACCCAGGGGACATGTGCATGAATTTCTGTGTGTGTGTCCACCACCTGGACTATCTCACTTGGAGCAGCAGCATCACCTGAGGCTTCAAATACACCCGAGACGCTAGCACACCAATGGCAAACGCTTCATGCAGTAATCCTGCTGGTATCTGGTCTGATCCTCTGTAGTATTCACAAGCTTTGGTTCCGTTACCTTATTTTACCTCCAGAGACAGAACTCTTTCTTCTTGCTCTCTCTTTCTTACCTCCCCCACCCCCCAATTGTTCCTGTTTTTCCATCTTTATCTCACACCAACCCTAGTTTCGTTTTTGTCTCCGTCTGTCTTTATCTTCCCTTCAGTCAGGTGGTCTGTCAGCACACTAGTGTGTAGACTCAGTGGCGGTGTCCTATCAGCGATGGAGCCAGAACTCTATTGAGACACAGGTGACTTCACATTAGCCTTTACAAATTCACACACGTTTGGAGGCCTCTTGGCAAATGGCAGCGCAGTGAACGATCGAATTACCAGTTTTACTCTGTATTTCACTGAAATACCTCCTGGGTACAGGGACAATGGGCTCTCTCAGAGGACAGAGAGAGGGAAGAAAACCATTTTGTGCATTTGTCGTGCAGCTAGATTATAGAATGTGTTGCAAATGCGACAGAACTCCATATGAATGGGCTGTATGGTGAAGAATAAAGACTGTTTTTTCTTCATTTGAGGGCAGGAAAAGTTCAGAAGTGTTCATTATAACAAAAGAACAGGGTCTCGCCATTTTTTGAGTCCAGATTTTTAAGAGCTTATTAAAAGAACTCCGCATAAAGGGAATCACCAGCGTGAGCTTTGGAATGGCGCTTTTATCCCTGCACATAATTGCAACCAAATTACAATAATTGTGCCAATTAAAGTAATCCCGAATGAAGAGAGTGTCATCTTAATGTTTCAGTACTTGGGATAAGAGTCTCCCTAATTAAGAGTGAATTGGTGGGCTGCATATTCATTCAGACTGTGATTAGTGGAAAAAAAAAGTTTTTAAGTGTCCATCGAGTGGCTGGCTGTACATCACTGAAAGGGTGATTGTTTAGCGTTTGAACGCTGGGTCAAGCCAACAAATCGGAGGTGAAAAGAAGATGAAAGGATGAGAGAAACGGTTCGTTATTCACAAGCCGTGACCTGGTGATTAAAAGCACAGAGGGCACAGAAAGTGGGAATTTTTTTTTTGCTCACAATACTACAAAACATAGTGTCACTGTGTTTCTAAATACAAATTCACCTGACAACAATTTCTCTGCTGTGTTCTGCTTCCTGCACTGTGTGAATGTGTGTGAGTACGCATGTTTGTTGAACACAGCCTGCATCTCAGGGTCTGATTAATTACACCGATCCTCAGAGGAGTTGGGGGTGACATATGTTCTTGCACTGGTGTGAGAGCTAGCTAGTGTGTGTGAATTTTTGTGAGTTTTCTATCAACTGCATGCATAAGATTTGTATGTGATTTCATGTGTGCACCTGTGTAAATTGCAAAAACTTGTAGTGGCAAATGAGTTTCAGTTGAAACATGCACGGATGACAACACCTGAGTGTGTGTGTGAGAGAGTGTCTATAAGTCCATGGCATGCAATAGTTTGTGTGTATATATATGAGTGGGTGTGTAATGAACAGAAGATTCAGGTGCAACGCCAGAAACACACTCCTGAGTGCAGCAGGGGCATCCTGGCACACACAGGGTACCAGATGTCAGAGCAGCGCAGGAACCTGCTCAGTGGACCAGTGACACTTTTTTCTTTTTCTTTTTCTAGAGCTGAAAACTGAATCTGGGCGTCCAGGAATAAACTCTCTTAGGACCCGACTGAACCCGCCCTCACAGACGATTAGATCCAAGTATGTTAACCCTACATCCAAAATTACTTCACTGTGAAACAAATTATCAAAAAACAAGTACAAGTCATTTGAAAGTCCCTGAAGATCCTGCAGTTAGCATATTTAAATCACATCCAAACCCGAAGATATTCAGTGTTTCAAAAACCAAAGAAAGCAGGAACTCCTTTGGTTCTGGTTCTAGCTACTTGAATGCCTGGAAGCAATATTTAATTTTTTCCACTAAAAAATAGCAACTTATCACATATTTTTGCCAACTGACTCATCCACTCACTATTTACACTCCTCGTGTCTTCATTGCTTGTCCTTTCTCGTTCTTCTTTGGGTTTTTCTCTTTGCTAATACCTACCTTCCGTCAGCCATACTGCTACACTATAAAGCAAATTATTTGCTAACTTTGCTGGTTTGGTTTTTATTTCGTCATTTAGACATTTCATTTTTTTGCTGATTATTGACTAATTCTGCATAATTAATTGCTGAACACCATGTCCTTAATGCCTATCCACTGCTTTTAATCTTCAACTAATGACAAAGAACAGAAAAAAGGACACAACTGTAGTTAAGTTTAGAAAATATATTCTGATCACTTATTTTAATTTTTTTTTTGCTTTTTATTCACAAATACAAACCCCCATGGAGACTAGTACCAACCGTTCACAACAATAATAACAGATGTGTATTCAACATCCTAAAACTACTTGTTCAGACATTTAAATTCACTCTACAAATGAATTTCCATTAAATGGCAAAATGTAATATAATGATGCTGAAAAAGCTCAAGGAAATAAATATACAGCAATAACCGCAAAGCAGGAGAGGGCCAGGGTAGCTATAATCATCAGGTTTCTAATGGCAGCTAAGAAACAACTCCTGCGAAGAGACAATAACGAAGAGGAAGTAATGATGTAACCGAAAATGATAGTCATAATGCTGCAGGCTCCAGATCCAATTTACTAATGGAAAGAAAAAACTCAAAAGAAAGATTTGGGTTTGTTAATTTGACAACTACAAATTGAAGACTTGCAGATGCTGGTCTAAAGCATCTGATTTTTTGTTTTCTTCTCAGGTTCTGTCAGTGTACTGGACACACCACAATGCTGCCTCACTTGTTTTTTGCAATTTCCCCTGTGAAAGTAGTGACACAAACATTTTACCTATGCTTCGAGTAAAAGCTTGACTGCTTTGGACCAGTATCTCCTTCAGACAGTGCCGTCTTTGTTCCTCACACACCTCTTTCCCTCAGCTACCGTGCATGAGCCTGGGCGGCCCTCAGTCTTAGCATTAACGATAGAAATCGCTGAAGTTATTAACCGATTACGCATTCTCCATCAGATTAAGACGGCTGTACTAGCCTGTTCCTGCAACGGGAATCAGAAGTGAGCTTTTCTCTGCACGCCACGTCCTAAAATGACAGTTCACAGCCCTTCGTTGATGCTTGTCAATGCAAAGCAAGTTAGTGAAAAACATTTAGCTGTTTCGAAATCCTGTCTGTTTGTGTGAGATAGGAGAGAAGGTGGGTAAGCATTTCTGTTTATTATTTCTTAAGAGTTCAGCTCACCCCCTTCACTGAAAGGCCTGTGTGTATTCCATAATAATTTACAGTGTGAGAGTTAATTTAGTTTTAATGTATGGGGCATGCAATCTGAACCGAGACCAACTAATGGTGGTTAGCCCCATTTAAAGCACGTTTGTACTTATGAAGATGGAAACAGAAAAAAATATTTAATTGCAACCACAGCTGCACTGTTTTCAGTCTTATGGTTAACAATAAGTTTATTTTTGATGCTGTGGTATACTTAGCTGTAGACACTTTTACAAAGAGAGGGCAGAGAAGAGGAAGAGCTGCTGCCTTGTGACTGAGATGCAGGGCGACAGTTGACCTATAAGGGGCTGACTCACCCCCCACGTTCACTTCACCACTAATATATTCACTTAGTAACGCTCAGGGGATGTGCAGTTTTGCTGTGTAAAAAAGGCTGTGCATGACAACTCGCACACATGTTTGCAAAATAAAACGCAACAAAGAATAGATGAGATCTGAACCACATGAGCAAAAGGATGCTAAGTATAAAAAAAGGAAATTATCAAACTGGTCAAAGTGAAGCTGTGAAACGAGACGTGGGTGGATGTGTGTATTTTTTAACGCTCTGAAAAGAAAAGCAAATAAAAGAAGCTATCCACTTCTCAAACAGGCAGGCAATCCTCGAGACCCCGAGGTTCTTAGAGGTCAGTCAAGTGCCCATCCGTCGTTAAAGGGAATGAGACAGAATAACTCATCCAGAACAAAAAAAAGGGCCTAAAGAGCCTCAGATCATATGAAAGAGGAAGAAAAGAGCAGAGACAGAAAAAGACAGACAGACAGAGGCCTGAGTCTTATCAGCGGAAGATTGGTGTAGGAGATAAGGCCTCTAGGCAAGGCGTTGTGTTTAGCCTGTTCGAGGCTTCCTGTCATCATCATTAAGCCAGCTTCTTCGACGGCCACTGCGGAACAGAGCAGCCATTTGGAAAGACACTCAGCGAGGAGGAAGATAAAGAAAGACAGGGCCGTTGGTCAAAAGCAAGATGATGGCTATATTAGGTCTAATGAGTAGTCTAAGTACAACCCCATGCTGCGGTAAGGAGACTTGAATCCAGGCCTTTTGTTAGAAGTAGAAACATCAGTTTTTATGGCTCTCTTATTTTCCACAATAATTACAGCAAAAGTAAGAACGTTTCTTTTAGGGTCTCCAGTGAATGCGAGTAGAGTAAACATACACAGGAGGAAATGTAGTGATATTTTTTCCCATAAAATGCAGAGAGAAACGAGACATTTAAAAATCTGCATTCTGTAGTGCCATATGGAAAAAGGTAATAACTTTTGTCCTTTAAAAAACCATAGAGCAAAAATCCAGTCTAATGAGGTAGTGGTTTGTGTTTGGAGATGGGGGATGGAGAGTTGTCGGCTGAATCTAGCTGGCTGAATAGCTGACAATAACCGTCTGTGACACTTCCCTGCCGCAGGAGTCGTGGGCGCTAGTGTATTGTGACAGAGTGCAACCTTTAAAGGCCAGCGATTGATGCACAACAGCGCCCAAACCCAGCGACTCAGCCTCTATCGGTCTCCTCCTCTCGTCTGCGGTGAGCACGCCTAAAAGCATTCATGACCTCACAGTATACACACACAGGGACAAGACTTTACTGCTCCTCTTGTAGACTTTAAAGAATTAGTGTCCCTTTGTGAATCTCGAATCCGGGCAATAACTCAGTCATCATTCGCCTTGAACATTATGGTCAATTACAAAATCTGTCTGACAGTTGCCAATTAGTGTGGCACAGCCTTTGGCACTACATGTGTACAGATTATCTAGCCTGCATGGAAAACAAAATCCTCTACTGCCACCTGCTGGTTAGGGTTACTTAAACACAGAGCAATAAAAGCAAATTCTTAGCTGACATCTCAGGATCTTTATTCCGGCTTGAAGATGTGGAATTTTACTCATCCAAATACATCCATCACCTAATTTTCACTTAGATAATTTAGTTGATGATCAGTCTGCTAGTGCTGCCCTCAAGTTAGAAAGAGAATGAATAAAAGGCAATAAAACAACCCGGGAAAGAAAGGCAAGAAAGTCAATAAATCAGATCAGTAACTAATCAAAAGATGATGTTTCTGTGTGTGTATACCTCTCATAGATGGTCTTGAGAGTAACCTGATCAGACATCCCATCAGCCTCTTCCAAGTACAGGATGATCCATGATGTCCTGTAAGGCCACTCTTCTGTCAGGTTTATCCATGACGCCAGTCGATCCCAGTTGAAGATGATGTGATTGGCGCGTAACAGACGACCTGCCAACAACGAATCAGAGGATTAGGGGCCACAGAAGTCACTTCCAATCTGCTTAATAACAAACATTTTCTTTTGGCTGCATCATTGACTTGTATAACATATAATGGTTTTGCTCACAAGCACTAATCAGCTATAGGGGCTTGTTGTGCCAACTTGCTTAAAAACAAACTGTCAGTGGTAGTGCCAACTGTTTTTAATCTTCTACTCTGTTCTATTACTGTACCCCTTGTGTAATTTATTATAATATATTTATAACCTCTAAATCCTAAGTCTGCCAAGCCTTTGTGGTTAAATTAAAATGACTGTTTAAGCTTACAAGCAAAATGTACTCTTCATTAAAACAGAACTCTTGAAGCGCGGATGTTGATGTAAAAAAAAAAAAAGGCTTTATTACTGTAATAATATGTACAGTTCTCAAGCAGATCATGGTTAATTCCTCACCTGTAATAGAAACAATGTTGAGCAGCCTCCTCATGGTCTGTGGGCTGATGTCACAGAACCAGTCCTCGGTCACCAGCAGCTTGGTCAGGTCGAAGGACATCTGTCTGGTGAGGGTCCTCTGCATCTGGCGCCGTCGGTATGTGTCCTTAGCAGACAAACACTCGTTAGCATGAGGCTGGAGATGGTACATGCTGCATTTTACTTCAGAATAAGTTACATAATGGATCGCCAAAAAACACTTTACACCAGGGACGTCCAACTCATTTTATATCGTGGGCCACACTTTGATCTTAAGTGGACAGAACCGGTGAAACTACATAATAAATGCATAAAATTACAGGAAAGGTTCTTCTAAGGTTCTATATTTATAAAAAGTCTTCATAAATACAGTTAAAAGTTTAAAATCTGTGCCCACATTCACATTTTCTAAAGCTGTTTAATGAGCCAGATTGGAGTCTTTGCCGGACCGACTTTGGCCCACGTGCCTTATATTTGACACCACTGGTTCACAGTATATAATAAAGGGACCAGGAAAACAGGAAGTGTATTCTAGCCACACATGGAAAAGAAATACAGCAAAGGAACCATAGAGAGCCATAAATTTTTCCTGTTTAATGTTAGACTTCTAAACTGAAACAGCAGCAGTTATTGTGGACCCTGACTGATGTTTGTGAGAACGCACCCTTACTGTCCCGCTATGTGCATCATGAGACCAGAGGAGAGGTTTCATGGTCACCATGTGATCTAAGACCATTTTAAGAACCTTTGCTTCATTAGACTACGACTACATCTAGATGGGATCATTTCTATATTATTCCACATACCCCATATTTGAGAGAGAGATTTTATTTTAAAGTATCAGCAGCACCACAATAATTTTTAACAGCAAACACTACCTTACTCTCAACATAATCCAGTTAAGGTTTATACCGATAAGCCCTGTAAAAGAGATGTACATGGGTTTCTTTCCTTCCATATAACCAATCTCTTAATGGCCATGACATACACAGCACTAAATCTCTGTGACTGCACAGAAGAAATCAAAGAGCCGCTGTCCAACACTGAAAAGTCATGACACACAGGCAAGCTATTGACACAGATCTACCGGAGAACATCTGTGATGATTTCAGACAGCTGCAATGGTCATGAGCCAAGACAAGCCTTTTGGTTGACTTTGAAGTTGTAACACCAGTCTCATGACCTCTTTCTCAGAGAGATGAAACATATGGCCACCGCTCAGTCTGAACCAAAAAGGTCTATCATAGAGACACCTCTTTGGGGCTAGCTTTTTGGTATTTATTAACTTTTGCTCTAGCTTCACAGCGTCAATGGTTTATTTTGATGATTCCTTGAAGTGCTAAGAAATACTAAGCAGCAATTAGTTTCAATCCAATAAATGTCAAAATACTACAGAGATATTTACAGCATCACACTTAATTCAAGAAGTCACAGAATTTCAGTGTGGAGAGAGCTCATAGTCAATTTGCCCTCCTGCCCCCTCATTTTAATCTCCACTTCTAGAAATAGGGCCCTCCTGCCAAGTGCTAGCTAGCGGCATATAAAAAGAGAATGCTGCCCTGTATTAAAGGGGCCAACATCAATAATGGAGGATGCTGGGTAAACCCAAGGTACAACCAAATGTCAAACAAACAAACAAACAAGAAAGGAAAGTGGGAAGGAAAGGGGGGATTGGGGGGAAGGTCTCATAGGAGGGTGGAAGGCATCAGCGACAGCAGCAGAGTCACTTAGCCTCCTGCCAGCAGACCTGGTGCCAGTGTTTTGTCACAGGGACCCACTGCTGCTAGGCCTTGTCATTAGGCTGTGGCAACGCAGCAGGAAGGATAAACAGCCATTACATCAATTACACCAGGAACCTTGGCCGCACACCGAGCACCTCTCTCTTTTTGTCTCTGTGTGTCTCCTTCTGTCCTCTGGCCTCTGCACCACCTGCCAACACCACGCCTGTACTGAACCCCTCCTCCTCCCTCCTTCAGGGAGGAGGCTGAAGAGAGATAGCAGTGAAGGTTTCTCAGCCAGAATATCTCACACGAAGCCAATGTTTTCTGGTCAAAGAGCAGTGAACTGGCAGCTTTTTCATTTTGTTTGATTAATATGTAGAAATCAAACGTGAATATTAAGTACTTTCCTAAACAGCGTGGGTTTTGGGGAAATTATTGAAACAAAAAAAAAAAACCTGCCTGCTTTCATATTGTGTCCAAAGCTTCTTCAATGTGCTATTGCAGCCTTTTTGATTTGGGTATTACAGGCTGGTGCAAGCAGTGAACACTCCCTGCTTAAAGTAGAATTTGGACTAATGACACTTTGGAGTTTTTTTATTTGATTTTTCTTTTTATTAACAATCTGTTTTGAACTACCACGGCTCTTCCTCGTCTTCTTAACTTACAAACCTAAAGTTAGGAAATCAACCACTGATGTGTGTTTGTAAATCCCACCAAAATATTACATGTAATACTTTTTTTTTTACAAACTTGACTTGAATAGCTGTTACCCTGCGGTTTAAGGCGTTCTTGCTGCCAAGTTTGGCCTGGTCTTGAGCCAGGCTGCTTTGAGACATCTTCTTGTCCGTGTCTTCATGCCATCCTAGAGAAAGGGATGAAGAGGAAGAGTCAAAGTGTCAACAGAGACGATCAGGCATCACCAAGTATTAGATGTAAAACAGTTTATGAAACTATGAGTTTATAAAATGCCTCAAAGCTCTGTGTAAACCTACTTGTATATATTAAAGTGACCATATTATGCCCAGTTACAAGTTTATAACTTTAATTTGTGGGTCAACTAGAAGGGTGGGTCATGGTTTTCCTTTTACTATACAGGACCACTTTTTATTATCTCACTGAAACGTATCATTTCAGCTGCTGCCTATTTAAGACCCCACTTACAAAAATTCCAATCTACTCTAGATGGGTCAGCTTGCCTGGAGCGTTGGCTAATTAGCGTAGTTCTATGAGGAGGAGCTGCCTTCTTAGAGCTAAATGGTAAATGCCCTGCATTTGTATAGCGCTTTACTAGTCCCTAAGGACCCCAAAGCGCTTTACACATCCAGTCATCCACCCATCACACACACATTCACACACTGGTGATGGCAGCTACATTGTAGCCACAGCCACCCTGGGGCGCACTGACAGAGGCGAGGCTGCCGGACACTGGCGCCACCGGGCCCTCTGACCACCACCAGCTAATGGCTAACAAAATCCTGGGGTGTAGCCAAGAATATGATCCAGAACAAAAAAAGTCTTGCAGAAGTTGCTACCTTACATAAAGCATAACCTTGGTGCAGAGATGATCATGAGCAAACAACCCATTAAAGACATTTGCGAATCTAGATTGCTTTCTTTAAAATAACAGGATCAAGAACAGTGCCCGTCGGTATATTTTTCTACAAATGTACTATGAGGGAATTGCTAACAAAAAAGCATTCACATCTACAAAAGCTTACAAATTTTGATGCCTCAGTGTGACAATTCCAATATACTATTGCTCTGGCTTATGAAATTAGCCCCACAATGTGCTAACATTGTTATGGGGACACTGCCAAAAGTAATCAATTGGTTATTGGGTTCCTCACATGGGGGAAGTGCACATTGTTTTTGCTCTTGCAACCAGTAACAGAAGACTTAGTGTGTTTGCACTTGGTGAGACATTTTAGAGTTAGCATGAGTGGCTTCAACAATTAAGTAAAAATGGTGTGTCAAACTAGCTGCTGAGTGGAAATGTTTGTTTTATTGTGACATAGATGTGGGGGAAGTAACACTTGACCTACAAATGAGGTGCTTTAAACTGTTCAGTAGCAGCACTCTATTGTGGGAGAGATTAACTCCCTTTGTAGAAAACTTTGGGTGTAACTTTGCAGACTTTTTCACACACAAAAAGCTATATAACACACTAAAAGACGACAGTAAAGAAAAAAATAAAAGCACTTTAAAAGGAAGACGTGTAGCCTTTGTCGTGTACCTTCACCAGACAGTGGCTCCCCGTTGGTGGGTGCTGCCATGCTCATCTTTTTAGCTGTGTTAAATCCTCTGCTGTTGAGGAACACGGGCAAGTGGACAATGTTTCTCATGTAGTCGTGTCCATTGATGTTTGAGTCTCTTAGCACACTGTTGAGGTTTTGGTTGATAGCTTTGATGATAATATGGGGGTCACTGGCAAAAATGGAGATAAAAGGGCCTTTAGAAAAGAGGACCCTTACCTGGAAAGAAAAAGAAACACCATAAGAAAGTTTTTCAGTATCTTTCAGTTGCATTAAATATATGTTTACAATCTAATCACTCCATGACGCGACACCTCGAGGTAGTCAGTCAGCTGTAGTACTTAAACATAATGACTCCTGTGAGAGCTGACTGTCCACAGCACATGGTGCTGGGGAATTCCACTCGACTAACTAAGAGACATTGTCCAAGTGTCACAGGACATCAATTTGTGCTAGATGCAGTGCTGGTTTGTTAACCCGTAGCCAACAACCCTAAGGCTCGCCTGCAGGACGATGAACCTCCTGTCCAAAAGCAGCTGTCAGCAGAATCAAGTGAAAATGTTTTCACATGATGTCTGCATCTTTAATGCACATGATCTGTTAGCAAAAGTACACAGACTGAGAGAAAAAAAATTACATTTAGTTAATTGACAAATGTGTTGTTTGAGTCTCTCTCAAAAGAAAAAGGTTATGGAGTGACTGGGACATGCTTGCAGAGATGAGAAGATTGCATTAGCACACAGGAGGCTGCCGTCTTCCCTGGGATTACTTCACCAAATAATAACATTTGGCTAAAGGAAATTATATTAGAGCAGCTGGGAAAAAGAATCTAAACTTGGAGGCAAGCTGAGGCAGCTGGGAACACCAAGGTGGCTGCAGTGCAACAGAGATGTGTGGTCTCTGTGTGCACAGGTGAAAGACCCACTTTGTGTTTAAACCACATGGCAGATGCTCTAAAACACTCTGGCTCATAGTAATACATTTTCTTGAGCGGCAGATGTCAAAAAAATCTAATTATTCCATTATCTTGTTTTCAGTCAAGAGGAAGCTGCTCTAATTGTTAATCTGCCTGTACTGACGCACATGAAAACACGCACCGTGTCCAGCATCTGCAGCACTTTGTCCTGCTCGCAAGCATCTAGCCCATCAATGATAACCGCCATGCGTGTCTGGTTCTGGGTAAAGCCATCGATAGTTTTGGCCATTTTTGACATCAGCTCCACTTCATGTTTCAGAACCTGTGAGACATAAAAAAACCCAAAACAAATCAAAGCCAATTCATTTTCTATGAACTAAAGGAAATCAATTGAATTAGAAAGCACAACTTCATAATTTCATAAGCAAACTGAATGCCCCACTGTCATGGCAACAGGATGTCAGAGGATTTCCATTTTCTCTTGATTATGTACAATTACTAAATTACCTTCATAAACCCTTCACTCTTGAGTCTATGCAAGTTGTTGGCAGCACTGTGCAGGCGTTTCCTCTGGGAGTTGAGGACAGAGTCAGCCACCTGCCACCAGGTCTTACAGTTGAGCAGCAGGGCCAGGCCAACCATGCTAGCCATCGCAATCAGCACTGCATTTACTGTCAGATTCCTAGGGTCCACCTGAGGAACCAAAAGATAAAAAGTAGGACTGAAACTCTGACACATACTGGGTAGGCTCTCTTCTTGTAAGGCTATTTCAGACCAGCATAAACAAAATACACCTACACAGTATTTTTTTCAGAGAACTAAAAAAACCTACCTTAAAAATAGACAACAGTGCCACACCAGTGATCAAGCACCCTAGCGTCAATGCAAAGAGTACAAATGAGGGAACACAACATGTTTTCTTCCATTTTTGACCTAAGGGGTTCACAGAAAGGAGACAGTAATATTACACAGATGCACAGAGGGCACAACAAACCTTCACATGCTAAAAATACATCAAGAAGGATATAAAGACTTTTTAAGTTGAATAAAACAATGAATTAAAAAAATTCCTGCTACATCAGCAGCTACCGGTGTTTATACTGGGCTTACTGGGAGTTCCGGTCCTGAATCTACTCTGCAGCCTGCTCCTTCTTTCTATTCATTTACTTTCAGCATTAACTTGCAAGTTTGTTTTGTTTATCATTTGTTGTTTGCTGTTGAAGCAGGTTAAAACCACTCCTGCATGACCAAACCAAATGTAGCTAGCTAAGAGGGAGACAGATGTCGGGAGATTGTTTGCACAGCTTTCTTAAAAGGTCTATTTACACAGGTATCGCTTGGTCTCTCGAGCGCTTTCTTTCATTTGTATTTCCGTCATATTTTTTGCCCACAATGACTCACCATCACAATTTGTGCAGTGGTTCACCAAGAAAAGTCCACAATGCTTATAAGACTCCCACAGAATTCCCATCATTATAATTTTACATAAGTTCTGATTAATAAAAATACATAATTTATATTATTTATCCTTTGCTGAACTGCAGCACGTTTAAAAAAAAACAGCATTTAGTTATATAGTGTATTATTTGTAAATGTAATATTCTTTATTGTCTCAGTAAACGTTTTCTTTACGAGTCCTGACACGACTCGTAAAAAAAGCCAGTAACATCACCTTGGATCTCATCACTCTTGAAAACCCTAAACAGCCGGGTGGCTAAGAAGCCAAACTCCCTCTCGCAGGCATCTGACAGCGTTGCAATCATTTCAGCCATTGACGTCTCTCCTCCAACACTAGACAGGCGATTATAATCAGTAAACAAGAACCTGCATAAAGAGGGAGAGAATGCAGATCAGTATTTAGTTTAATATCATCAGTACAGCAGACATATACAGAGTTAGTCGATTGTGCTAACAAAT
This sequence comes from Pundamilia nyererei, assembly GCF_000239375.1. Classification (NCBI taxonomy): domain Eukaryota; kingdom Metazoa; phylum Chordata; class Actinopteri; order Cichliformes; family Cichlidae; genus Pundamilia; species Pundamilia nyererei. The sequence goes on from NW_005187411.1 coordinate 4,967,150, forward strand.
GCATTGCATTTTACAACTTACAACAAGAAAATTGTGAAGGTGTATTTTATGTGTTGACTACAATAAATCGAGTGGATGTAGTTCTGTGTCTGTCCATCATTGTCACCTGACAGGAAGGGCGCGGGTGGTCTGCTCAGGGAGTTCACGAGGGTTGACAAACATCAGTTTGAGCAGCAGCTCCAGGTAACCGACATGACGAGCGAGCCGGGTGCTGATGACCCATGCCCAGTTCCAGCTTTCCCTCTCACGCCGGCTTCCGAAGTACACCAATACTAAATGCAAAGACATATCACAGTCAACAAAGAAAAAAATAACATTGTCCACCTTACTCCATTTAACCAATATCTGTGATTACTTTATCTTCTTAAACCTCAAAAGGTTTGGCTTCTGAAATTCAGTAAGATTTTTACCAGGACCAAGCCTCGGTGACAAAAAAAAAATGTGACAGGCAAAATTTTTCAAATGCTGTCAAGTATGGTGTAACCAGGATGATGATGGAGTAGGATTGGTTGTGCTTCTTGTTAAGGTTTTACGAATTTAAGACACATTAAAGCATTCACCAAGCATGCAAAAAAGCCCTGCTTCAAGACCAGGAGGAGACTTAAAACTCTGGGAGGGTCACAAACAGCATGCAGGATAAAAATCTACTAAATCAAATACATGCTGTGGCGCCCCCTTGTGAATATGAAAACAGCCGAAAGACGTTTCTTCACGCTTTAGTAAATTATGATTCAAACAAAGGCTGATCTGTAAGCACTGAGCTGGATCTTTAAAGCATCCATTTTTCTCTTTATTTTGTTCTTAATTGTTATTTTTCACTCATTGTTCCTATTTTTTTTTTTTTTTTTTGCTTTAGTCAATATTTCTATACTGTCTGCAGTGGTTGCTTGACTATGTTTCTACTAGTAATTGTCTCTGTATTAGGATAATAGAAGACCCCAAAAGCCTAACCAGGGACAAGATCTGCAAATTAAGTTTGGCTAGAAGTCCTAGCGTAGCAATGTTTACACGTAATGTCCACTAAAAGGAATTAAAATTTAATAGTAGCTAAGCTGGTAATTTTTTTAAAAGGGGTTCATTACAACACTGTCACTGACTCATTATTAAAAGGCTTTGATTTACAGTTTAGATTAAATGTTTTTGCACAGCATAAAAACACGCCACACTGAAACAGGGGTCAAAATATTTTCCAGTTAAAGAATTCTGCTTGACATTCTCTTTGGACAGCAGGCTGACCTTTTATTCTCAACTCACTGCAGAGTGATTCAAAACAAAGCAGAGTTTTCCCACAATCATTCAGTACCCAGTATTCAAGCCGGTCTGTCTCCTCACCGAAAAAGATGTAGAGCAGGGCGAGGAGGCTGAGCGAGACCGCGATCGCCAGTTTGGGATTAACAGTAAAGCCCAGAACGACGGCCAATGAGCCGCAGAGCAGCAGGGTGAGGAAGACTACCAGCCATGAGAACTGGAACAATGGCTCTATCTGCTGGCCTGCAAATGTCTTCATCTCATCTGTTGAACAAGAGAAGAACGAAGAGGCGAAAACAAAAAAGACATTTAAAAAACAATATACAGTACTTTCCACATCTCAGTACCACTTTATTCTCATCCAGGAGAATACATACCCTCCAGCTTCTTAAGAAGGAAAGACTTGCCACTGCCCCACTGAGCATATAGGCCAACGCAGATAGGCGGCTGCATCGTGGGCTCACTAAGGATGTCTGCTAAAGCGCTGCTATACAGGTCATAACCCAACATGTCTCCATCAGACTCAGTGGGGGACAGGTGCTCTGAGAGAAAGTTAGGAGGAAAAAATATTCAGAGAAAATAAACAGCTTCTTTTCTCAAATTCTGAACTTAAATTCTCCTTTTTTAGTTTGCAATGTGAAATGTGTCGTACTCGCTCCAAATATCTGCGTCAGGATGCTTTTCTGGTGGGTGCAATCGATGTTGTACGGTGTTTCTCCAGCTTTGTTGGGACGGTACAACAGGCGGCCATCTTTCGGGTTCCTCAGCAGCAGCTCGGCCAACTTTCGGCTACGCCCTCGAATGGCGATGTGGAGAGGCGTGTCTCCTTTCTGAGAGGAGAAAACACAGAGCTCAGTTAATGACTGTTCACTCCAAGCTGAGAACTGAATCTAAAAACAGAAGCAAGACCAAGCGTGCTTTAAACAGTACCTTGTCCACTGCAGACACCTTGGCTCCTTTATCCAGTAACAGTTCCACGATCTCTATGCTCCTCATTTTCGTTGCTTTGATAAGCGGCGTCTCTCCCTCCTAAAACCCAAACAAACACAATCACTCAATTAACTTTACAATGATTTCCCTTCAGAACTTCAGAACCACATCACCTTCGTATGCAGCAGACTATTTATTACATTACACACTGTTAAATTTCACAGCTTGGCTAAATCAATACGGGACTAATAATGTACAAAGCACAAAATAATCTATGCCTGAGGTTATTTGTTATCAGAGAGATGCAGCATGAACTCAGAGCAAAGGTCAGGCCACATATAAAAAGATTGAGGGGTAAAGTTGTGAAATAAAGTATTATACAGTCTTGAGAAACCCCTCATTTCTTAATATTTGCTTGGAAAGTCTGAAATAGGTGTAGCGATTTCTCGAGTCATGTCCAAACATATATGGATACAGAGTATATAAAGTATAGAAGAGTTTGCGTAATTCTAACAAGCATAAAATATTTGGTGTGACCACCATTATTCTTCAAAACAGCCTGAACTCTCTTGTGTAAGCTTACTTTTAATTTCTTTAGGTAGTATTCAGCTGTAGCTCTCCAGGCGTCTTAAAGGTCATTTAAAGCTCTTCTTTGGATGTTGGCTGCCTTGTTATTTTGTTCTCTGTTAAGATGATCCCACACTGCTTTAACAATGTTGAGGTTCGGGCTCTGGGCAGGCCAAATGCATTTCTCTGTTCCTTGCTGGATTTGTTCCCATTTGTTAGGAGATTACTTTACTGTTCACCTCATGCTCCACTTGTTCAGTTTCTTTGTTTATTTATTTACTTATTTTTATTTTGCACACCTGAGATATGCTAAGTTTTTCAGCTCTCTGGAATCACCTACAATTTTATGTTTGTGTAAACTGTGTTATTATTGAGATTTTATACAGATAAAACTAAAATAAAAAACAGAACAAGTATTTTGTTTTTTGCAGTAGGCTTATTGTAAGAAAATGCCTGAAGATACAATTTAAAATTGGGGCTTTGCTAAACTGCCTCATGTGTAGACATAACACTGTGTAGACAATGTGTTATGTGTAGACACAACACCGGTTCATCCTTGACTTAGGTGTCTTTTTTTGACCGGTTTCTTGAATGACTCATAGATCAGTGGCTTAAACAAAAACAATGCCTCTGAAAATGCTGTGGTACAATGACTGGACTGAAAATGAGTGAGAAAGCAGCCAGTGTACAAAGACAGACTCTGAAAAACCTTTAGAAAGCCTGGAAAACATTTTTAAAAATGAAAGAATTCCTCTGGAAGCAAAATATAACGGTGACTTTTGCACAGTATTGTATAAATCTAAGGTTTATTTTTATTTATTGTTATCCTCACCATTTGTTTAGTGAAATCCAGTTATAAAAGTGTTGCTATTTAGAAAACGCTCTGTAAAAGTGAAGGTTACAGCCTTCCAGATAATAATTTGTCCTCTCTGAACTTTATGTGGAAACATATTTGCTGTTGTTGTCTCTGAATAATGGCCAAAATAAAAAAGAACAATGAATCAACACCACACATTTAAAAATAAATAAATAAATACAATTATATATAAATACCAATACCATGTTTTAAAATGTGATTTTCTGGAGGTTTTAAATTGCAACATAATCAAGAAATCAAATTAAAGAAGTTCAAAGGTCAAGAAAGATACCTTGGTGGCGCTCTCGGTGTCGGGGTTGCACTGCAGAATGTCTCTCACCATGGTAGCATTACCTTTCTCCACTGCCCAGTAGAGGGCAGTCTTTCCATCCTGATGAAAAATAAAAGCTTTTTTTTGTACTAACAACAACAAATTGCATTAACAAAATCCCAAATAAAATAAAAAATATATGGTTTAATATGCATAGCTGGGAATGCAGCATATTATGCTGTACTGTGCATATTTTTATGCACATTAAGGTAGGTCTATGCAACAACAACAAGAAATATCTGTAATTCTAACCCATGGGGAAAAGTTCACTTTACTGAGAAACAACAGGGATAAGTAAACAGTACTGATCAGTAGAGTGACATTTTACACCGAGCACATGAGAGGGCAGAAGGAGAGGAGCTTCTACCTGGCCCCTGGCGTCAATATCAGCATATTTGTTCAACAGAGCTCGCACTATCTCCACATGACCTCCTCTAACTGCTCCTATCAGCATTGTTTCCCCACTCTGCAAGAGAGAAACCAGAGAAAACCAAACAGAGAAAAGTGAGTTGTATTTTATTTCCATTGTATTTCATATCAGCCACTGCTGCTGCTACTGTCAAACATCTCACCCTGTCTGGAACATTGACGTAGGTTCCGGCGTCAAGCAGGTCCTGCACAATTTCTGTGTGTCCCTCCTTGGCAGCGATGGTAAGGGCTGTGTTGTGGTCTTTGTCTGTCTTGTTAACGTTTGGGTTCCTCTTCAGCAGCTCTTTGACGACCTCTGTGTAGCCGCCTTTCACGGCTACGATCAGAGCCGTCATTGAGTTCTGTGAAGCCAAGGAAAGAGGCATATTTAGACATCATTCGAACCCCTTTTTGCTATTCATTCCTATTATCAAACAAAAAATGTGCAGTTATCGGTAAAGATCATCCTTTCCCGCATGCCTGTTTATTTCAGGAGCTTTAAGAGACAATACAACCTTCTGTCAATGAACAATCTAGCTTAAAGAGCCTAATAACTCGGGTTTTGCAAAATCCACAGTCTCTTAGTCACTGCCTTTTAAACTGCTCTGTAACATTAGCTATGACAGTTCCTTCCGATTACTGATGTAGCACGTAAAAAAAGCGCATCATTCACTTTGTGTTAGCATACATGCAACATGACTTGAAGCAGCACAGATGCACTACATTGCAGAAATCATTGGGGGGGGGGGTGTTAAGATTGTGTTTTGTTCATGTGGAAATAAAATAAAGTAAATAATGTTGCTACTCAAACATTCCAGACACAAAATAATTAAGAACACTATTTTTATTAATAATAAAAGTGACTTTGCCGAAACCTTTAGTGGCATCATCACAACTAATGCCAAATGAAGTTCTTGAGTACTTACATCTGTGTGGAGTAGTCCTTGAAATAAATGACAGCACTGTCTTGTTTATAGTTATGTGAACTACAGCTGAGGTGCTGCCTAATGTACAGCTTGACTCAGAATCAAAATAATTTACACAGAAAGGAAAACACTCCCTTTGACACAGTGTGCCCATTTTTATATGAAACGATTAGCATCACTGCTGAATGCTACTGACAGTCTACTTACTGCTCCTTCCTGGTCTACATCAGCTCCATTGGCCAAGAGGTGCATCACACAGTCATAGTGGCCCTTCCGGGCTGCCCAGATCAAAGGAGTGGTGCCATACTACAAACAAAAAATGACAGAGTGCAAGAGATGATTCAATCAACAACCTAGAGATTGATTAATCATGAAGGAAGGGCAACGAATAAGAGGCCCAGGACAGAGGAAAGGCACTTGGGGAATAAGAATGTTCTTTTAGACCGAGTCCTAACCACAAAGCACATCTTATGTGGGATTTAAAGCAAGTAAATAATGAGCATCTGTCAGTATGTAGTTACCTTGTCTGAGCAATTGACCTTGGCTCCGTGCTCCAGCAGGAGACGGACAATCTCTGCGTGGCCTCGACCTGCCGCCCAGATAATGGGGTAGACGCTGTACTGTTGGGGCAGAGGACAGCCGTGTAGTCATGCTGACAGTAACTAATGATCAGTGTTAAGCCCGCGGTCATACAAATGCTTCAAGCTGTAAAAGCAGATGATGGGGAGAGGCAAAGCACTGCGGTGCTTACCCCTTTTTTTTAATCTTTAATTCTCAAATTTACTGACTTTTACCACTTATTTAAAATGAGACATTTCTCTCTATTTCCCTGCATTTACACAGAGTTTAAAATCATAACAAACAAATCAAATAATGTCTTTATTCAGATTATCAGATCACAGATGCCCAAAGATTTCAGAAGACACAGATAACATACAAATAACAATGCTGTGTTGAGTTTTTATACCTGTCCAGTGATGTTAGGGTTGGATCCTTTTTCCAAAAGCAGCTGGGCCACATCTGTACGACCTTTATAGGCTGCCCACATGAGAGCAGTCCAGCCTCCCTAAGTAGAAAACACAGATAATCTAGTTCAGCTAGTGAGGAGTTTAAGTGTACACGATCAGAAAACAGCAACACACATGTAATATTCAGTTTATTTTATTATAATAAAGAGGAAGACAAACAACAGTACTGACCTTACAGGCTAGTACAGATCTAGACAGATTTTGTGGTTGGAAAATGTGCTATTTAAAGATGACGTGACCCAGTAAGTGAAGTATCACACAGTGTCGTTTATTATAATCCCACTGTGATGACTGACTGTGATCTCTCCTACGCAGCTTAGACACACCATGAACGCCAATGAGTCAGCCCACCTCCTGACTCATTGCCATGGAGTTGCAGAGGCCAAGGATTTATAATGTACATGTCTGGTACATAATACGAAAGCAAATGTATCCTTTGATACACGGTGATACATAAAGACTGTTAGTTTTCACTATCCTTACTGTGTTTTTTAACATTTCTCCCAGGATTTCAGCCCAGTTAGGAACAACATGTAGATCATATTTCCTAAGCATTGCTTTTAATCTTATTAATACAGAAAAAAGCTTCTATAGTTTGGTTACTGTCGAGTCTTTGCCTCTGACGAAGTAACTAAATCATATCACTGCCCCATGCAAAGACAACCAGAGCCCAGTAAATGGGATTACTACTAGAAAGGAGCCATCAGACAGAAAGTAATTTAATTTTAGGTCGATTTCCAAGCTAATGCATTACTCTGTTCAACCAGCACTGGAACTGTCACATCAAACAGAAAGCATTAATAAATATAAAAGGAATATATACCATTTCAGTAAATTCATAAGACTGATTTGAGGTCTTTTTCTTTTGTGTTGTTAAGCTAGCTAGCCTTTTTTTTTTATATTATCGTAAATTAAATCATTTTGGTTGTGCTTGGAGCTTGTTCCAGCTCAGCAATATACCCCAAATACATTTTAGGATGCATTTAAGATTTTATTTGGTAACACTGATTGAAAGTAAGGGGAGTTAGTGAGGAGCTAAAGCAAAACAAAAGGCTATTGGCCAATACGTAACAGGTGTTGGATCACGTTTCACCCACAAGGCTAGCTAGATGTTGGGAGACCAGTTTTCTAGCCAAATTTCATTTTTGCTCCTTTGTATTTGTAGTATAGTAAACACAAACTTTACATATTTTAAATGAGGAAAAATTTCACACCGTCTACATTCTCACCATGTCTCTGTGCTCAAGGTTAGCATTGTTCTCCAGCAAGTCCCTCACCACCTCGATGTGTCCCTCCTTAGCTGCCGAGATCAGCGCCGTCCAGCAGTCCTGTACACAGACACTACCTGTTACTTTGAGAACTCCCATTCTCTAAATCCAGTTGACAGAGCATCTGTCAGAGCAATAAATGGGACGCTCGAGGATGGTTAGAAAAAAAAAAAAGAAAACCGCACCTACCAGCTGGTCGTACCAGGTGCTCATGGGAACGCGGTGTCGCATCGAGAGACAAAGGTGTCACAGAGCGCGAGTGTGAGACACGGACAGGACTACGAAATGGAAAACTTCCTCTCTCTTCTTTGACTTTGAGTGCGCCATGTGTAATAATAGGTTACATTACGTGAGATGTTAATAAGTGGTGTGAGAGCAATGCATGCGTGCGTCGAAGTAGGAGGCTGCATGCGTGCGTGAGTGTGTGCTGGGATCTGAAGTCGCAGGGTGTTGGCTAGTGAGTGGATCCTGTCATTTACTCAAATGAGCGAAGGTAAAAGTATGTAATAAGCTGTCATTATGGCTCATGACGGATCATAACAGCTGAGGGCTAAGCCCGAATGTGGTGAGTTCAGCAAGATGGAACATCAAGGCCACTAGTTATGTCTTCTTTGTCAAGTGGATGATGTGGTTTAAATGACCGCACTGTTTTTCACCTGTCCCTCCATTCTGCGTACATTGCGTTTACTCATGTTTGGGGCTGTGCTCTTTATTAAGAGATGACACGTGCGTGTGCATTTGAGAACTTACAATATCGTCCAAGTTAACGTTGGCTCCTCTCTTAATGAGCTCCTGCACTATTTCCAGACTGCCCTGCTCTGCTGCCACCATGAGGGGAGTCTGTCCATTCTGAAACAAGGAGACGCGGAGTACAGGTGGTTGATTATCCAATACAAATGAAATAAGACATCACTGGAACAAAATGACAGATAGGTCCAACGAATTTATGACTTCACGCTAATCATGTACAGTAACATAACTGATTACTGTCCCATACAAGTCTACACGCTGCTTGATATTTTCCACATTAAGGGAGAGGTCTGGAATTGTCTCAATTTTTCTTTGTCAACAAATTCATGTAAAGCCTAAAATTACAAAATCTGCTCTACTCGGGTACCAGACTGTCTGTCGCCGCACAATTTTATTTCTTTAATCTTTTAACAACCTGCTATGTGCTCTATTTTTTTTTGGTAAATGCTCCTATATGTAACTCGGGACTCATTTGCATGAAATTTAACACTTTGTGGTAATTACAGCAACAGCAAGAGGGTGTCTATACAAGCACTGTGCATAAACTACAGCACCTATATAGACAAACATGGAAACAAACAGCAATGTGCAACAATCAGATTTTGGCTACATGAAAATACTTATTAGTAGTAGGATCGGTTCAGTTTTGGAGTTGTGGTCTTTTTGTAGGATTTCTTGACAAAATATCATCTCACTGGCATTATCCTTTAAGATTGTATATGTTGCAAATACAGGAATCAGGCTACTTACAGCTGCTACAATCGTACAGTGTACAGTACACATAGTGTGGAGATACTGCATTACCTTTTAATCGCCTCGGATGTTTATATTCCCTTCTAAGCTCTATCCCTCTGTGTCTTTCAGGGTATACTGCAATAACGTCCTATGAGTACTAAGTGCACATAATAAACAATTTCTTTACTGTTGTAAAACAGTAGCTGACCTTTTAATTGCAGCGACAAGAGATATCTAAAATGTTATCTAAAATAATTAAGAACGCAAAAGATAATAACATAATAATGTTTTATGAGTACTATATCTTCATCCATCCATTCATTTTCTTAGCTACTAGCTGGAGCCAATCCAAGCTGATTTTGGGTGAGAGATAGGAAACAGCCTGGAGAGGTCACTTCATAAGGCAAGCACAAACAACCATTCATATTCTCACCTAAAGCCAAGAATCACCAATTAACCTAACAAGTATGTTTTTGAACAGGAAGAGGACACAAACTCCACACAGAAGGATTTCAGTTTTCCTACATAACACCAACTAAAGTTATTTTAAAGAGCCTTTAATTACTGCTTATTCTTCCCTGAACTTCTAGAGCCAACATTAAGGCTGCTGTGATGTGGCTTACATCACTCCTGCTGTCCACATCCGTGAACATGTCCAAATGCGCTTTGATGGCAGCCAGGTTCTCCTCGTCCACATAGCTGAACAGACTCTGGACAGCCAGAGAGGTCATCTTTAGGGACGTGCTGGTATCCATGGTTGACAGCTAACCAGCTATACACCCCTGCAGAATGAGAGCAAAAGCAGCATTCACAATGAGCTAAAGAGCACAACAATAGCTTTGTGGCCTGTGCAGCTAAATATACAGCACTTCTAAGAGACAAACAAGAAGTTAAAATCGTGACCGGGAAGAGGTGTGGTGTGCCTTTGAAGTGATGCAGTGGAATAAATCACCACTGTCCAAACCCCAACTTGCATGCATACATACAAGCAATAACAATACAGCAGAAACTAGATGGTGTACACATTAAAGTATAATATTTAAGAAACACACATATAAAAAGTGTGTGTTCGACATGTTGCAATATCCACTCTAATGCAACTATATTATCGATCACAAATTATCAGGACAATTTTTTTTGAGCGTGCATTTCAGAGGTCATTACAAATCTTTTAATATCATGTTAAAGTATCATTATAACCATACTTACAATCTATTAAACAAGCTTATTACACAGGGATGAGCAGGGGCTGTTAGTTCTCTTCAGTTTCGTTCAGTCTATCTGCTGAGGCTGAAAACACTGACTGAAATTTGTCCACTCAGTATAATGAAGGCTGAGCAATCACAAAGCTCTGCTCAAGATAGTTAACCAAGCCATCAAATACCAATGAAGACAAACAATAGTCTTTAAACTTTGACTCTCTGATGTAATAAAGGCTAGGACAATCGGTGCACTCGACTGTTTGCTCCAATTATATCAGAGCCAGCCTTTTCTACCCTCCTCCACTTCCTGAAATTGGACATTGCGGAACTTTTGTACACAAGAAAAAAGCAGAGTTCTCCCTAAAAGTACTTTAGCACCGATAGGAAAAAAGCAGTAAGACGCAGTGACTATATGACAAATCAATGCACATAACCCACTGGAGCGAGATTATCTATAATTGGAGTGAACCATTCTCAAGAATTATCCTAAACCCAGAGACAAGCATGTTTCTAAATTTACTGAGTCATTTTAAGCCTTTTTACCTTAACTGGACGGCCAAGGTTTGTTTTTTTCTTTGACACTTTAACTACTGGGTATTGACTTACTCTATATTTAGAAAAGATATTCCCAGTTTAAGATAAAATTGCACAAAACTCCCAGAAATGTATTGTATAATACATCTGGACAAGAAAAAGCCCCTAAAAGATGTTTTCTTTTGAAAGGGGTTTTTACAGGAATTAGGGATTCAGCCAATCGATAAAAGCACTCATTAATCATTCATCAAGTTGGGCTCTTTCCTAATGGTCAGACCTACTTCCTGCCACAGTAACAAAGAATTAATCAGCTCCATTCATTGCTTGTAAGTTGCCCTGGCAATGGGCTTTATATACGGCTCAATATTTCACCATAATCCTTCAGACAAGCAGCTCAAGCTCAGGTCAATAAACACTCAAATGTCACATGCCTCTTGGGCTGTCAGTACAAAGGCCTGGCAGTTTACTCAAATGCAGAGTAACCAATCAATGCAAATATTTAACCTTTTTTTCTGAATTCTTTATATTTTCAGTCAGGGATCGCCTGGTAACCATTTGCCCATATTAGACAGTGCCAGGAAGAGGTGAGAAAAAAAATCCTTTGTTTACAGTCAAAGCAATTGGAGCCTGTTGACACACCCTCCCCAGCTTCTTGCCTCTCAGCATAATGGGTGGACAAATACACCCAAGAACCAATCAGTAAACATTAAGCGCTCTCTCCCTGTTCAGCAGTGATCAGAGTGGAGCTCAGTCGCATCTTTTTCACAAAAAACATGCACACTAAAGCTCAGAGACAATAAACCAGTAAAAAAGAAAGAAAGAAAAAACATCAAAAATAAGCTGCTGGAGAAAGAAGGGAAAATAAGACCTACAATCTCCAGAAAACATTACTACAAAAGAAACTCTTACCTTCGTGAAGGGTAAAACTGGCAGTGGTTCTCTGCTCAGCTGCACACAGTTTCAACAAGCACTGCCAGGCTCAGGCTCAGCATCCCCCCCTTTTTACAAACAGCTGAATATTAGATGAGGGGGCTGGCCTACGCCCATCCTCACCCAACACAATAGAGGCACACGACCAGATATTCATTCATTACATGCAATGGCTTGGCACCGACTGATAAAGATAAAAGGCCAATTAGGATGTTTGGACTCATCTGTATGACTTAATTTTACAGATAATGCAATAAAGTAGCATGGGAGCTGTCACTTTAGTATCACTATAATCACAGTGTTTACAATGACTCAGGTGCTGATCAATTAAAATTAAATATTAAACTAACCCTTTGAATCACCCAACAATATAGTAGAAAACCAAACAATTTACTGTTATTAATGAAAATGAACACAGTTCTTGTGAAAGTGAATTAGTGCTATAAAAATGATCTACACACAGGATTCTGGATACAAAAATAAAGAAAAACAAAGGATTACCAAATAAATCAGTCGATCACTGCAAGTTATTTTCTAACCCATTCTTAAATGTGACAATTTATCAAATAAATTGTGTTGCTGCCCTGACAAAACAAGAAACTGGCTTTAGAAGTTCGGTTTTCTGGCATTTTAATGTCCAAAAGTCAAATCGACCAAGAAAATAATAAATTCTAATCAGTAATGAAAACACTTGTTACTTGCAACCCAATTCTCTTTGTTTCCAGCTGGAAAACTGACATAAACATGACATTTATAGTGTTTATGTAAAAACACAGAGCACTAGCTAACATCACAAACCATCAAATAAAACTCCACGTCAGCTGTTTGGTTATCTGAACGCATTCAAATGTTAGAAGGGAACTAAGCAACACTGGATAGGGTCTCTAAATTTAACCTGTCAGCTTTTTTATGACCAGTCATGTGGGTATGAAACTGCTGAGGATTCAGTTCCCTTATGCATACCAGGGTCTGCTAATGTCATATGGATAAGCAAAAACTGTCTCATGTTTTTGATACACACAGAGTCTTAAACTGCTTGGCTGTGGGCTTTGCAACGTGCACAAAGTTCATGGACACAACAAACTGACACCGTATCAACATCGTGCCATTTAAACGATGTTGATACGGTGTATAATATAAAGTCACCAAGTCTATGGTGCGTTCACTGCTCTGACCCCCATGACTCTTAAAAAAAGAACATCTGTATGACGCGCATATAATCACATGGCTTTAAATGTGACGAGGCGAAGAAAAGTTTAGAAATAGTGTGGCTCGGTTATTCCGGTGTCTTGACAAAGGTCTTTTGCAAACACGATATTGCAAACACAGCAGCGACTTCCCGTTCACTATCACTAGGAAGCAACTTGAAAACACAAGCTAGCCAAACCTGGAAACGGGCTAACAGGCTAGCGTTAGCTTTCCAACAGGTCCCTACATTTTTATTTATTTATTTTTATCTCCTCTAAAAAGCTGGAGAAAAGTACACCAACAATTTTTTAAAGTAGTCTTACCTACGCTGGGTTGCTCTGTATTTTAATTCCGGTCCAGATAATCCAGTCACAAGGTCTTCGTTTTTTAAGCCATAATATCTTTGCTTCTATTTGACAGAGGAGCCTCGACCTGCTACAGTAAGACTCCACCTCCTCGCACCCAAGAGTACAGCAGGGTAACATGTGGCAAGAAAACTAACAGGGGGGGAAAAAGCGGGGAGGTGGGATTTGTTTTTACTGTACGACATTAATTTTACAGTTTTAACAGTAACTTTATAGGTTCTGAGTTTAAAAACACAACAAAATATTTTTCTGAATTCAACAAGTAGTTAAAATAAGCTTTAAGCACAAAGCTTACATGCTGTGCGTGGCTTTTAGGCAATTCTGTTGATATAAAGAAAAATATTTAGCTTTTTCTTTGGTCGCCTATTAAAGTATAATATAAATGCTGAACCTGAGTAAAGCATCTGGATACTCCCCCCAATTTGTACTCAATTCCCATTATGATGTGCATGGAGCAGTAGATGGATAATCTAATGATGATGGCAATTTTGTTACACTACAAAGCAGAAAATAAGGCCATTCCCTTTTGTTTGCCCCATTTTTTTGACTTTGGGTGGATGAAGGATATATCCACACAAGTCAAGTATTGTTTTAAAAAAAAAAAAAGAGACAAAAATCAATAAAAGATAAAAACCCAATTGATAAATATATTTTAATGATTCTACTCGTGTTTCCTCTTTAACATGCAAGAATCTTAACCTCCTAAGACCTGAACTCTTCCACGACATGCTTTTTTAATTTCTCTTTGATATTTGGTCACATTGGGGCCCAATGAATGTAAAAACAAAGAATTACCAGATTAATTTTTTTTACCTTATTTTTGTTTTCAAGAAAAAACTAATTTTGATAGAACAGTAGCAGTATAATGTCCTCGTAAGTGGATATTAGACCCTTGTAGAGCAAAATTGTGTATTTTGGTCTAAATAACCCATGATGTAATGTCCACATATGTGGACGGCAGGTCCTAGGAGGTTAATGTTATATGCACATGTGATATATGCAGCTAAAGCCCTTTTGTACTAGTGTTTGCATTCATTTAAAAAACAAATTACTTCGTTTTTTTTAACAGGACAAAAACAAATCATTTAGGACATAATGGCAGTGTTAGTGTTTAAAAATAAGTTCTCTTTATTCCCCCACATAAATCAGAATTGTAATGTACTGTTATACAAATCTTTCAATAAATTTCCTTCTGACACAAAAATAACCAATATGTTCCACAGGCACGCGCACACACGCAGGCCCACTTATACACAAAAGAAAAAAACCCCAAAATGCGCCATTTATGATTTGGCACTTTGGACATATGGAGCAGTTTGCATTGATCTGCTGGTTTGGGTGGCCATGCAGTGCAATAATCGCTATGTTTTTGAACAATGACATCCCTTTCCCCTTGGGTGGGCCGCTCTCGCCTACACAGGGCCCAGGCTACAAATATAGTGAAGTCGAGTTCACATCAACATCAACGGGTCACATGAATACTGGTACACACACACAAAGTTATGGCAGGAAAATGCGAGTGTTATCTTAGTCTTAAAAACCAAAAAAAAAAAAGAAAGAAAAATCCCCAACTCATCTCTGCTGCTTTGTTACTACTTTACAGGAAACGAATGCATCAGTTTAACTTAAATTATTGAGAATGATTTTTGGAAAAAGAAAAAAAAAAGGAAGCATAATTTCAAAGTGATGTTGTGGGCTTTGAAATCCCAAGATTATATCTTCCTCTTACAGGTACATTTATGTGTCACTATTATTCACAGAGCAGCGAGGTGCCTTGTAAAAGGTCCTCTCTGCACCATGTTTTCATTAACTACATCATTCATTAATCCGATCTAATGATTTCAGAAAAATATCACAGCAGTCGCTGTTATAAGGTCCAACTGGGGGACTCTAGAAGGCTAATAAGGCGAGCCATGGACCAAAACAACATGAGGAAACAGGAACACCATACAGCAAATGCTGAAACATCCCCTAGGCTAACATTAAGTGCACACAATATGAAATAAGACCATTTACCACAACAGCTGGCTTATGTGTTTGAAATTTGTACAATACTATAAAGTCACATACATATATAACTGTAACTGGTTTCTTTATGTGCTTTTATGCACTGTGCATGGACCATTTGACACTTTATTTCTAAGTCAGTGCGGTGATCTGATTAGATTTCTGTTGCGTTTGTAGGACTTAAGACAATTACTGCACAAATAACTCAAGAAGGATGTAAATTCTGTAGGAATTCTGTTAATTTAAATCATTTTGGATACTTGTTTTAACAACTGAACACAGAGGAAACCTGTCATGAGACAAATATCAGCAGAAATTAAAAAATAAAAAATAAAAAATTCTGAACCCCAAGTCAACAAGCCTTAAAAGGTATTCTAAGTTACCATAGGGTAAACAAACTCCCTTTGAAACACACATTTATCAGATGAGTCTTCTTTGCCCAACAAAAAAAAAAAAAAAAAAGCAGCAGATATGAAAAATATAAAAAGATATCCAGTTATTAAATCTTTTAGACTGGAGAGGAATGAGATCTGAATTCCACTTTGAGATTCTCTCTTTCAGGCATAGTCAAGTCATCCCACAAAAAACAAAAGAGCATTCAGAATGGATTTCAATTAGTGTCGTCACAAACATCTAAGTACAAAACACACACGATGTGAATTCTTCTGGAATAGAGATTAAAAAAAAAAAAAAAAAAGACATAGAACTCAAACAATATGTTGAGGATCCTAAGGCCTGTTTGAAATTGGCAGCTGATGATAAAGGTTATGTTTCTTTTACATGTACACGGTTTTCTGTTGCCACCTAACAGAGGCTTGTACCCAGACAATGACAAAAACCCTCCACATACTGCGCTTTAAATCTGTTTACCTTACATGAAACCACACTGGTGTAACTGCATTTAGGTTCCTGCAGCGTGCCATTCAAACTGTTATTTCACCTTTAAAGTACACAGAGGGTTTAAGGCAGCTTGGAGGTGTTCGTTTTCACTAATGTATTGTAAAGTAACCACTACCGCTCATTAGTTTACACCTTGGCCATTTCTTCACCTTGGTCTTGTATCCATGTCAGAAGTGTGATTGCTGTCAGCCTTGCTACTGGAAGTTTTTGCCAGGATGTAGACTTGCGTTTTCTGTCTGATAGGAGATATTTGGTTCTTTGTCAGGTAAACAGACTCAACACACTCCAGGTTTCAGTAGTTTATAGTTCGTCTCAGTGTTTCTGCTGCTGAAGGGGCGGCGCGTCACCGTCCCGACCCTCATGTGGTCTTTTCTTTCTGGTTGCAGTTGTTATCTGTGCTGTTGTGATCTGTCTGGTTGTCCTTCTGGAGGTCGTCCTGCTGCTCTTTGGCCTGCCGGCGTTTCGAATTGACAGGTAGGGCCAGGACCACCAGCAGACATAGAAGATGTAACCCAAAGTACCAAGTCCTGCGAAAACATCGATGAGAGAGAATGTTGTTAACAAGACAACAGTAAACTGCATACTGCACATGTTTGACAACATGACTTTGTAGTAAACAAACAAACAAACAAGCCAGTTTAGCTTGCCTGCAGTCAGACCTTTCATCAACAGAAAACATCTGGCGCATCACAGACATAAAATACAAAAATGAAGACCCGGGACTGAAAAATGAGACAATCTTCTCCCAAAAGTCCAGCCCGGCTCTCCTCAGTTCCAGGATATTCATAGACTGCTACAAGACATGGCTCTACCAATTTTTTTGAGAAATGTTGCTGCCAATTGAAAACAAACTAATATTTTTCTTAAAAATGGTACATTTTCTCAGTTTAAACATTTGATACGTTTTCTGTACTCTATTGTGAATAAATTATGGGTTTATGACATTTGCAGCTCAGTAATGTTTCTTAACATTGGTTGCCAACCAAGAAGAAGAAGACGAAGCTGTGAGCAAGGAGGGAGGGGGTGAGTGAGTCGTTCATGCTACGATTCAACACAGGAAAGGGAGGGGGTGAGTGAGTCCTGAGGAGGGGGTGAGTGAGTGAGTGATTCGTTCATGCTATGATTCAGCACAGGAGGGAGGGGGTGAGTAACTCAAATGTGCTGTTAGCATGCTAGCAGAGCGATGCTACTGTGAACCAAGGAGCTATTATCTTGATGTTGCTCAGAGTTTTTTCTTCCAGTTCAGAGCAGAAATGTTTTTGTTAAGAAACTGGCTGTTGGTTTTTTCCCCCACACAATTTTAATTATAAGCTAGATATATTTCTACTAATGAAATTAGTTTGCTAATAGCAACAGGGATGAGTCAGTGTGTCAGTTGGGCTTGTGAATCATGAGTCACGAGTCAGTAAAGTGATTCTCGAGTATTGAACGATTCATTCATGATTCGCACATCACTACTACAGTGTCTGTTCTTTACTGCCTGTCTAGCAGCTGTTGTTGATGTTTGGATCGTAATTTCTTTGCAGCAACTGGTCAATGTTAAGGTCACTTGTTTTATTTCCTCCTCATCCTTCAATCATAAAGCTGTCTCGTTAACCATTACCGCCTGACAGGCTAATAAAAACATGTAAATTTCAACACTACGGGCAACAATTTCATTTACATTTTTAATACTACAACAATAATAAAGTTTAAGTTTGCTACAATACCACGGTAATCTCACACAACAGAATTGCTCGCAAAATGAATGTATTTTTTAAAATAAGAAAGGCTGACATTGTGTCTCCTACTCCACAGTGTATAAGAAGCTCATAGACGTACCTGTAGAACTTGAGTGAGGGTCCTACTGCAAGTAGCACAAATGGCGCCACTGTATAACTAATGGCCACCTGAGTCCATGCCCACGTGATCACATCATAGATGCCCTTGTATGAGTCAGACACCAGGAAGTACGGCCTGATGTTGTGCCTTACCTGAAAGAGAAAGTATTTTTCTTACTGCTCTAACAAGTTCAACTTGTCAATTTAAACATTTTAGGTAAATGAAGCTGTAAAGTTCGAATTATACTCTACCCACTCTTCCGTACGATAGACTAAAGTTGAGCTAACTGACCTAGTTCCAAAAATCTCCACATGACAGCAGGGATTACTGTCGACTTCCACTCATTATCTGCCCATCTTTCTTTTGCGCCGTCTCTTTCTGTCCCTCGTAGATCTTAGGAGGAATCTATCTCTGAAACAGCTTTGTGTGGCAAAGGCCAGAAGTTGGCATAACTAGGTCAATGCTCTGCTTGTCTTCCTTCAGATAAAGAAGGATACAGTCGCTGCAGAAACTCACAACTCACTGCCCCGCACACAAAATTGACCGTTTCTGCATTTTATCTCTTTTATCCAGAGATTTAATGCATTCCTAGTGTACTATCAGTCCACTGTCTCTGCATAAATCTCCTCCTGTCTCCTCTTTTGACATAACTGGAATGAAGATGTCTGGCTTTGCTGAGATTAGTGGTAATGGCCTCACGCTCAAAATGAGGTTCAAGTGGCACACTACTTCATTATTATCCACTTGCAATCCATTAAGTGATTTTGTTGTGTGTTCATTGGTCTGTTAAGTAGCTGTGGTAAATCTATAGAGGTCTTAAAGTCTAGTATGGCGGTGGCAAACAAATCAATTTTTGTAGCAAAATTTTAATGCAAGTTTTTTGAAAGTAAGTAATATACAAATTCAGAAGCTTTTCATCAATTGAACAGTGTGCACTGCGTGTACTCACTGCACGTGCAGCCATGGTCATGCCGATGCCAGTAAGGAAGGTCAGATAGTAGCCAGGGTACACCCCGTGCCACATGGCTGACAGCAGGAAGGTGGCAGCAGTGGGGTTAATGGGACAGCGCTCGTAGCACACCCTGAGAAGAAAACATAACGCGTACATCTAGCGCTCAGTCCAAAAAAAGTGGAGACCAATGAATCAAAATCTCATAAATGGGCAAAACTGTCTAATTTAAGTTCACTGCATCAAATACAAACGCTTCAGATTATAGGTTCTGTAAAATGTCTCCACATAAATGATGCAGGTATCAAGCAAACATTTTTGCTTATGTGTCAAGGACAATATACATGCACAACTTGTTCTCTCGCAAACTAAGAAAGCTACAGCATTATAACAGAAATGCTCTTACCTCTTAAGCCAAAGAGCTGTTTGAATGTTCCAATTGTCTAGGAACAACTTGAAACTGGTGGCGAACTGAAAACAAATACAGAAAAAAATATTCTTTCAGGCTTTACATAAAAAGGGGCTTTATCTGGATACAAAATAATAAAATGAGAACAAAGATCCAGACCTCAATGTCCAGAATTCTGAGATTTGATATCAGATCCCACCGTGGGGAGCCATCTTTGTTGTATCCGTTGAAGCCGAATCCGGCAGCATTGTTGATAGCATCAGCTGCGGGACAGAGGTACATGGGCTTCAGAGTAGAGCGACTACAGTAAAGAATGACAAGAACTTCCCTCCCTGCAGTTTGTAAAGTAGTGACGGAAACAAATGGAGCCTTGGATGCGTTTGTCTAAAATTAAGCGCGACACCACTAGATCTTCACCACTAGATGGCACTGTTACCTCAAAAAATATCTTGAGGTTGCATTTCACATAGACAAGTTCAATTATAAAACTTAAAGAGGCAGTGGGGTTGAGCAATATGATCTTAGTAACACTTATAGACACACATTTCATCAGACTGTCCAGCTTATCACCAAATTTGAAAATTTGAATGCCAGTAGGCATAAGGTATTTCCTCCCTCTCCTGTCCCAGCTCTTCCTAACATTTTGTGCACGTTACACATGTTATTTAAAGACTGTTTCCTTTCCAGCATAAGGGAACCTCTGTATATACAGTGTTTATGCAAATGTTTAAAATCTGCATAAAATCAGAATATACAGATTTTATTTGTAAACATTCAAATGACAGATTCAAATCACTGAATAACACATTTATGGGAGGAAATGTGTTATTCACTGATAAGAAAGCCAAGTCAAACTCACCGAGCGTCCAGACAAAGTAGTACTTTGGCCTCAGCGCCAGCATTGCCAAGTAAAGGTAGACAACCTGGAGATGGAAGGGTGTGGAGTTTACAAAGTCGTCGTCTATCGAGCGCTCCACTGGGAGTAGCTTGTAGAGGGACAGATAGACGGCCAGCGAGATAGCACAGGTACACAGCTTGGAGATGACATCATTCTGGACAAAGGTGGGAGACAATAAAAGCAATTAAGCAATCCAATTAAACTCGGTGCACTCTATTATATTCAAAAACGAACGCTGGCAACATGACGAGAGGTGATGTTATTCTACAGAAACCCGGTTAAGCTGATTTGAAGGTAAATCAAGTCCTTGAGAATCCTTTCATGTTTTATATTTAGCAACATCTGTTTTCACTTTGTTCCTTTCTTTTATGAAACACTTAAACACAAACGCTAATCTTGGACTGTCGTTAAATTATTAATGCATTATGCATCAAGAATATATAAAAAACCTTGAGGTTTCGATATTTGCGTCACAAATTCCCAGTAATGTCCCAGTTTCTGTCACGCAAATCAAAACCCTGTATATGTATGGCAATATATTATTCTTAGGACTGCTCCACTTTGGGCCTTTTATCGAAATGTGCAATTTTACATCACAGTTATGTGCATTCAAGATTCAAGACAGTACCTTCTGTCAAGTAAAAACTGCAATTTTGTATTGACCGTTAGGCTCATCTGCCTAACCAATCTAAATGGAACTTAACTGTGTCCACTAATGTGCTTTGTACCTTGGGCGAGGGTTCGGTTTGCTTGTACTTTCCATTCTCCTTGCCGTTGGCGTTCTCCTGGTGCCGCGGCTGGTAGCACGTTCCTTCAATGAAGGCCTTGTAGTCGTTGTAGGAGCAGGTTGGCCCTGCCAGGATCCCCATGAAGTTACAGTTGTAGCTCAAGTATTCCAACAAACTGGGCATACGACTTGAGGAGACAGGGATTGAACATTAGAAAATATTCATCCATTCATTACAGAAACCAGACCAAACATATATGAGTGACTAAACCCATGTTATAATGCCTTAGAGCAGTATTGTCCATATCGACTGAGAAGAAGTAGGATTTATTCGACTGAACGGTCCAAGCAAAGATGGAGAATCTCGACTGACCCTGGAGACTTTTTTTCTCCTAGTTTTTCCTATTTAAATTTCATCTGCTAGGTGAAGCACAGTCTGACTGCTTGAACATGCGGGATGTCCTTCCCAGCAGCCATTTCAGAGTAAGCGGCTGACTCAGAGTAGCCCAGCGAAGGATTGTGATGTCTAGGGCCTTAAAGCTACAATGAGTAGGTCTTCTAGTGATCACTATGTTTGCTCAGTTTTATAACCATCTAGGCTGGTTTGTGTAAGATTCACATGTAAAATATGTGTTATTCTTTGCTGTGCATTTTTTTCTATTCTGTTCTTTTTATTGGCTAGTCTTTTCTAACCTTTTTGACAAACATAAACTACCTGTTTCTAAACAACTACTTTTACTTTTGTTTTTGCTGCATTATGGTCTCCAATAGGAATGACAAGGGGGGGGGGGTCAGTTATACAGCAGGATAGATGGAGGGGATAGGCATTCCCACAGTACAAGTCACCAGAGAGTAGTCAATGTGTTGTTTCCTAGATACAGAGTGCCTAACAACTGCTTGACAGCGCCAGAGAGACTGAAAGGGGAGGGCAGTGTGGCGATTGCCTATGCAGAAAGCAATAACGCCTTTATTAAAGAAAAGAGGATCATTGCTCTCAGACTGAATGCCAATTTAAAAATCACAGCAGCTTTTTAATTCCACTTGATTCAGTGAACTCATCATTTGAAGCATCAAAAACATACCTGAGTCACATACCTGATAGCAAAGTATTTCTGACCGGGAGTCAGCTGCCCTTCTCGCTTGGTCAAACCTACAAATGTAGAGAGACACTTCAATGCCAACAGGTGACATGCATAACAGCTTCACAACACACACACACACACACACGCATTATTTTAAGCTTGTTAAGGGTCACAAGCATTTTTCTAATACACTATGCTATTTTAGCTCTTTATTCTGTCAACAGGATATGGATTGAAATGGATTACACTCCTGCCACAGCAGCTTAATACCATTTAAAACTATCAACAAAACATTTTGTACCATAGATTCTGCAGCGTTAATTGTACAAGTTAGCGTAGGTGCTACACAGGGCCTGACCAGGGTGTATAACCTCACATCCTATGAGGCTGCCTTAAACTGCAAACTTTTGGACAGCGCTTCACGGCTTTATCCAGAAAGTTGCAGGCGCGTAAATCCCCTTTTTATTTGTTTTTGTCCACAGCCCTGGCCTTCCTTAATAACACAATTCCCTCTTCATTTATGCTCATCCGCCACTTTATTAGGAAAACCTGATTGACTGGTTCTTAAGGCAAATATCTAATCTACAGGAAAGGAACAGGAACTTGAGGTGACAATTCACATGGGATCACCGTAATAGAAGACTGGAAAATACATTTCCTGGTCTTGATTTGCTTAAGCGCCACAGCCTACCTGAGTATTGTTGCTGACCCTGTGAGCACAGTACCCATCTTTTGATGGCTGGTAACATGCCATGATGCCACAAAGCTCAAGTCATCGCAAACCAGTTTCTTGGAAATGATGATGAGTTCAATGTACGCTCACAGAATAGGTATAGAATGGGCTCAGACCACCATCATGTTGGTAAGGAGACCACCTGTCTAACAGTGGAAATTAACTTATGCTCCATCAATCGCAGGCTGGTAAATTTTCCTTCCTGGCTGGCAGCATATAGCTGAGCGGGACACAACAATATCACTTGCTACAGGAACGATTTCTTTACAATATTAACGACCGTTACATGGAAATTTATGGCTCACACACACCTGATCCTCTGTTACCTGATCCTAAACCCAACACACTCTTCTTTTTTTTTTTTTAATATTCATTCTTACATTCTCATCTCTCTATTCAGTGCTTGTTTTTTAAGATACCCGTCACCCCTTGTCCCCATTTCACATTCATTAAGCTATTATGTTGTTTAAAAATTCAATACAATATCAATCACAGCTGAGTTAGCAGAGAACAGTGAGCGACGGAGAGCAAAAGCAAAGGGTGTAAAGAAAAGATGATGCAACAGAGCAAACAGGGTGTTGTGTGTGCATAACCTCATCGCCTAACACTGGCTGTTCCACTTTGCAGTCTGCTCTTTGTTATGAAGACCAGTGGCTATGCAATTCATTATACTATGAGATTATATGCCTGTTGTGCAAGCTAATATTTAGTTAAACTTTCCTGTTCCTCGGGCCACAATTTAACCCTCTGACTCAATTTAAAACTCAAATTAAATATTGACCTCTGAGACTGTAAACTGTGCCATCGACACATGTATTCTAACAAAGGGAGACAATAAATATTGGGCAGGTAATCAGGATGCGGCACTTCGTTCATGGCCACTACTATCTCACTTTATTAGACCAGGGGTGTCAGAAATCATTTAATTCATGGGCCATTTTATCTCAGTGGACTGGACTTAACAGCGTTACTGCATAGCTACCAAGAGTAAAAGACATCCAAATTTTTAAGCCGTATGTAAAGAATTTTGTGAAAATGTTTGCAAAAACTTAAAATAAAAACATGCTGGTACAGCTCCTTGGCTTAACCAGCTCAGTTCATTGTTGCATTGCAGGCCATGGGAAATGCGTTGTCAGTAAGAAGTTCTGTAAAAGTGATGATGATTCAAAACTCTGGTTGCCCAACCTGTTCATTTTGTCCATGCCACTCACATGTTACATCTTGTTCTTAATGATTTGGCTTCCTACAAAATACAGTGAAATCTCCAGAAAACATGTACTCCTCTGAGACTTTG
>NW_005187411.1:4991282-5006874 GCF_000239375.1 Pundamilia nyererei
CACACTATTCAAGTAAACATCATCCAAATTGTCATTAGACTGATGACTGTGTTCAGTCAGTACACTGAGGTGACTTAAGCCACCAAGTGGGCGCTAAACAGCTGTGAGTACCTCTCTGATACTCGGTTAGGTGTTCCTATTTTAAACATGATTTCACTTCTGGATCTTTATTTACTCCTCATTGGCACATGTGGTGTTTCAATTATATCAGCAAAGTCTCTATTTGTTCCAGGAGTGGAGGGAGAGTCAAATGCAGGTCAGCCACAGGAAGACAAATTGGACTTTTGCACGTCCACTAAAGTTGTGTTACCTTAAAAAAAACAAAGAAATAATCACAGGCTCTGCAGTATGTCACAATGTAACACGGGGCTGTTCCATCACATGTCTTGTCTTGACTTGACTTGACTTTTTGGACAGCACAAAAGCACAAAGTCTAGTTTAATTAGATTTGGGATTAAAGAAAGTCTTAACGGTTGAGGAGGGGGAAAAAAAACAATGCAAAGTTGGTCATTGCTCCATTATATAACTATGTTTATGCTCTCCTTCTGGTTCAGTAGCCCACTGTAGGAACTGACAACTGGCTCAGAAATGTGGCCATCTGATCTGTTTTCACACTCCAAAGAGAATTGAACTGACATTTTCACTTCTGTCACATCTGCCACTTCTTTTTTTCAAAGTATGCACACACACGCACGCACACTACACTGGAGACACACGGGCTTTAACGACACTTGTCCTTACCATCATGGATTTCAAATGCCATGCTGGTGATCTTCTGTGTGATAACCATCATGGGCCTAAAGACAGAGTAAACATTAAAAAAAAACCCAAACAGACCAAAAAACAAACACGCAGCACATTTAAGTCTCAGTGTTCTGACTTTAGGATACATACATTTCCTCATGCACTAAACCTTTGTCCTGAGTTTTCCTGCCTGGCTGCTATCCCGTATTCATTTAGCAACTATTGTTTGATATTTTATGTGGAATCTTCCAATAACAGTGCAAACACTGAGTGGTAGTATCTTCACAATGGCTAGTTTCCTCCAGGATAACGGCAGCCTTTATTAAACTTCCTGTTGTTGTTTTTTTCTCCAGTTCTGTGCTGGTCAGCCCTCCTTATCCCGACTTAATGGTATTCTCTATCAGTGCGGGATATGTATAAGCCTGAACTCAGAAAAACACAGCTCCTCTCCTGGTGCTTGCATCAGCACATTCTGGATTAATTTTATACATGAAAGCTGCTGGTGGCATGAAGTTGAGCTACAAACGGAAGAATAAGCCACAGGGTAGAGATTATTTGCTCTTTAAAGGCCAATTGGGTAAAAGTTGCAACTATGGGATGTTACTATGAGACTTAAGCCAATTTTTTTATTTTTTTTATTTTTTTTATCTTGCACGTTTTACGGATTAATATGTAAATGAGGCTTTATTTACCTATAGTACTGTGCAAAAGTCTTGAGCCACATGTCATTTCTTTATATTTTGGTAAGAAGAGAAATAGTTGCAGAGATTCATGGAAATGCAGTATATAAATACAAACAGTTTGTATAATACTAACCAGCCTGAAAGTCGATATTTGATAAGACCACCTTTATTCTTTAATAAAACCTAAATTCTCTTAGGCAAGCTTTCTTGATAGGTTTTTTAGGCCTGCAACGTTTTGCCCTCCACTTGTCCACGCACACACTGACCACCATGCCAAAATATTTCAAGTTTTCAGCTAATAGCTCTTTAGGAATCACCTTATTGATGCAAAACTACTATTTTATGCCTAACTGTCTCATCTTTTGGCATCAAGCATTTTTGCAGATTCAGCAAAGAAATTGGAAGAAATTGTGTATTTCTGCAAAAAGTGCAGAAATGTTTTTGTAATATGCAAAAAATGGATTAACTCAATAAATATGCACTACTACTCTAATTAAACCTATCTTAGACATTTCCCCTATTAGCCCGAAAGAAACATAGTAAGGAAACAAAATAGTCCAAAATCTGAATACTGGCCTTAAATAAAATTCCCTTTTTCCGAAGCACATTTGGCTGGGGTGGGAGGTACAATGACATTTAAGAAAACATGTGATTTTGACATTTTAAGCGAAAACAGAGGGACAACAGATGTAGCTGAAGGAGTGAAATCTCACAGAGGAAGTATGGCTTTGCATTAGGTTGCTTAGTAACTAGCCACCCCCAACCTGCTGGGAGTGCGGGCTGTGTGCTCAAACTGTCAGACTGTCTGGAGAAATGGGAACCAGCCACTTGGAACTGCAGTCCCTGCCGACGTCCTCGTGCGGACACAGATGAGCAGTGGGACTCAGTCTTGTATCCATTTAGCTCGAGTCACATCCAATATACGGCCGATTCTTATCGACGACTTCTCCTTTTAGCGTCATTTGTAGTCCATTTGGGATTCAAGCTCAATCACTGAAGGTCTTTAATGTTAAATTAAGGTCCAAAATATCTTAAAAGTGCACCGATTATGCCTCATTTTCTGTCATTTGGCAAAGTCTCAAATGTTGAGGTCAGCACACAAGTAATCCCCGTGAGCCAAACGTTCAGGCTTCAGTCTACTCAAAACACACAGTTTTCCTCAGACTTTAGAGAGGACAGAGAGGGGATTATTCTTAAAATTTGGTCAGCTCAGGCATACAGTTCACAGATGCCCCACACACCTGATCTTTAAACACACTGTATATGCAAGGGCTAGCCAATCAAACTGGGCTTAAAGAGAGCGTGGTCTTAAAAGGAAAGCATTCGAAATAGCTCGTTTCAGAAAATGGATAACTGATGGGCTGTACAACGAAAAGCATTCTTTTGAAATGTGAAAAATGAGGATGAAAGAGTTCTAGTGTTAGCTTACCCTGTGAAATCTGCAGAGTACATGCCGTAGTCAAAAACGTAGACCCGTGTGATTTGACACAATATCAAATAGCCCAGTGTTACAATGAAGCAGTATCTACACAGAAAAGAAGCAGAGAGAAAAAATTATTAGATTTTATCTGCATTTAAGTGACATTTAAAAAAAAGAAATAAAGTAGTAGTCACAAGAGTCAGACACAAAAACAGCTAAGAAACTTGGGTACGACTTGTTCTCAACTATTCAACATAGCAACGAGGAGCTTTTCAGACCAGCACCTTGATATGTGCAACATAAACAGTTCATTTTAGAGTTCTGGGGAGAAAAAAAAAACAACTTTCATCTCTTTGTTTTGATCTCTGTGGCTGAACAAAGATTTCCCCCCCCCCAACACAGCACAGTACGCAGTGGCCTCAGGAACAGAGCAGAACTATGCAGCGGGGGGGGGGGGGGTCGTAAACTGGACAAAAGGGCAGAGAAGGCTCCAGCAATGTGTCTCTGTCAGGGAGGGAAGACGGAGGACAACACGACCTTTCAAGACAAGGCCCAAAAACAGAGCAGCGCTAAAGGGTCTAACACAAAGCTGCTGCAGAGTCAGCTCAAGTCAAAGCTAGCCAGATAGCATCCCTCCGCTGTCAACAATAAGAGGATTGTGCCTCTCTGAGAAGCAATACAGCATACCAGCTACAACAATGCTGTGCTGGAGATAAGCCACAACGGGACCTCTTGATTCTCACAGCCTACTGTATCCAAGACGTCACCTGATATCTGCTGCCAAGCACGTATGAAACAAAATAAAAGAAGGCACTCGTACTTCTCCAGTATGAAACATTTGTATAGCTTTCAAGAGCCATTTCTCTAGAAGCAATCAAACACTACAATTGCACACTCCTATTAATCACAAAACCCTTAGAGGAGACAGACAAAGCACAGTAAACTGGTGATAATCACTGCGTAGTCCTTTTTTATTCTCAGAGATTTGTATACAGCCCACACTTGGCATCTCATCCGAGGGTATAAGCAGTTTACACAATATTCTTTCAGCATTCTGCACATATAGGAGACCAAACGGCTCTTTGCAATGTTGCTAAGATTCCCACACCGCTGCCTGTAGCTTTTTCAAAGCTGGTTTCATTATTCTCTTGCATAAATTGACAATATTCTGTCCGTCAGACGCTTTCACATAATATTTCTCAAGGCTTCATTCATACGTGGTCCAGAATTAACACCCACTAAGCAGTAGATTAGTAGGAAGACTCTGCATTTGGTCAGTAAATATTGGAGGGCTATCTGTCACACTGGCTGGTAAATACCGGTGGCAAGAAACAAATGCAATGAAATTATGTAATGACAAAACTCTTTACCCCTTGAAAACTTGCAAGGAGTAGATTAGTTTGTCCCCAAGAAAGTGTGAACGCCATATTATATCTGCTCCGTGTATCGTTGCACATGCGTCAGATGTGGTGAAAATATACACATTTTATTGAGCCCCCATACGGGGTTTTACAAAATGAGTGAAGTTAGAGAAGGCGGGGTCTCCCTGTGCAGCTATCCTTGGAAAAACCTGGAAACTATTTTTTGATGGTGGTCAACCTACATCTTTAATTATATATTCTGAGGTGTCATGACTCGTCATTATGGGTGCAGCGGAGGTCGTCAAGTGTTTGTCAGGGAAAGAGGTAAGCCACTGTTGCCTGAACAGTCATCCAGCATTGAATTAAAAACTGAAATCTGCATCTGCAGTCTGTCCTAGCTGGGGAAAAGAAGAGGGGTAAATCGTGAAGAGGTCGCCAGTCCATCACACAGCAGACACAAAGAGAATGACTACTAACGCTTATTCTGACACTGACAGCCGAGATAAAAATCACCAATTATCCGTGAGAGGCGGCAGGCGCACCTGGAGAAAGCCCACTTAAAACATATTACTGATGCGTTGGAGTGAGGTACATTGTTCAGTTGCACTGGCAGAAATTACACTCGCTTTTAACAAAAAGACTAGACTGTATGCAAGAAAGTGCACATTTAGTGATTTAGTGCAACACAAAAGGGAATTTTTCTTTTGACTCCACAAAAAAAAAAAAAAAAAAAAGGAAAAAAAAGGATCTTTATCAAAAACCCTAATTTTGCCAGGATCAGCACTCTGCAGTAGAAGTGTGCAGCCACATTTTATCAGTGAGGATGTGAACTATATATGCAGGACCGGCTATATTTGTACTGAGCCCAGTGGGGATCCTGTCTTATCATCACCTGATTTGTATTTGTGTAATTTACAGCTCAGAAGGGGGTGTTTCATTTCCACTCAAGGCATCAGATGGAGCCTGGAGACTAAAGCAGGCTGGTCTCCCGCTGTGGGACAGCGGTAGACAGGTCAAGCCACACTGGAGGTGCAGGTATGGATACAGTGCACGGTGTATATACAGAAATGAAAACTAAAAGTAGGCCAAGCAAATTTGAGGAAGTAATTCATACAAATGTCACCCTTAGATTTACAGTCAATTTAAAAAGAGATCAAATTTCCTTAACTCTGTTGGCTAGCACTGGAGCTACAGATGTTTAAAGGGTAGCAAAGTGGTTTCATGAACAGACGGATGCAACAGACTTGGATTCAGACCCTTTTTGGTCTTAATGACCACTCAATGCATGCTACACTATATTCGCCTTTTCCACACTTAAGTGCTTTACCTAGCTTGCATCCACCTACGCCCTATTTAGAGTTACCAATTACTGTGCATGTCTTTGGACTGTGGGAGGAAGTGAGAATATCCAGTAGAAACCTACAAGCACAGGGAGAATATGCATCATGCCAGTATCTCTTTACCTTTATGTTTTCCCCAAACAAATGACACATAAGTTCCAGACTTATGTGTCATTTGTTTGGTTTAGGTGAAGGTGCTGCCTGGTTAGAGAGTGTGCAGGTGGAAGGATACATTAAGTGCTCTTGGCTGGCTGTGAATTCTCTAGACTATACTCGATTCTCACAAGGGTTCAAGGTGACATCAAACTAGGGAGCTGGCAGGGCAAAGACCATTTGATATCAAATCAAACTGAAGTAGAAAATTGCGTTCTCACATATAGCTCAGGCCCACAGCTCATGTGTGAAAATGTCTCTTGAGGCCAGTAAAACAAATGAAAAAGAAAAGAAAAACACATAAAATAAAGAAAAACAACCCAATTGATTAAACAGCTTTAAGTAGCTACATGCTGTAAAAGAGCCAATTAGATACAATTACCTCATTTTAAGGCTCAAAAGCTGAAAACTATAAAGATCAGGTACCAACACATTTGCATCAAGACAGCAGTTTTTCTCTCATTTCTGTAGAAGTCTGACTTGTTACAATTCTTTTTTACTGCCAGTATCCCTGTAAGTGGGCTCTTTCATTACTCCGATAGCCTCTTTCATTAGTTACACTATATCTAACAATGTCACAGTTCTCCCTCTTTGCCGTCAACCAGCAGGCAGTGCTGTGTTCACGCTCGAGGCAAGTTGGAATGCATCTAGAACATTCCCCGTCTGCTTGCCACATCCAACAGGTGAGCCGTCAAAGACAGCAGGGAGCTGGGAGTGAAAGAGATCTGGAGCTCACGTGACGAATAGTACAAAATATGATGCCAACAACTAAACAAAGCACCTCTAGTCAGACTACAGCTAGACTTGGGTTCGATCCACACTTAGACCCAAAAAGCTGTCATACTGAGCTCCCTGTATGCTTGACCTTCCTCACTGTATGTTGTGTATGTGTTCGTTAGATTTCCCCATCTTTCACAGATGGCAGCTGAAATCCAGGATGTCATTTATGTCCCCTTCTATGGATTGGCTTTTTTTTTTTTTTTATACACTGGAGAATATTGTCGATTTGCCCTCAGTGTTTTCATGGCAGGTTGAAGTTTCACAGTGGAAAAAAAAATTTGTGTATTTAGCTTTATAATAATTCACTGCAAGCCTCCATTAAAGGGGACAAAAGATTATTTCCTTAGGTTGATTACTGCAGACATGTTTTTGAAAAAAAGAAAAGAGGGCGTTAAGGTAAACGTTTGACCAGTGGCACACTTTTATGTGTTGAGATATTTTAAAGTTTACATAAGCTGCTATGTTAGAAATAGTTCAAAGAACAAAGGTTGCGATCTAAAGTTCAGACTGACGTGTCTAGCCACTTGGCACAAACCCACAGCTCGATCTCAGCTTATTAGACTGATAATAACTAATTTGTTATGTAAAAAATATAATGCGGGTGAAGGTTTCATAAGTGTTACCGCAAGAGGGAGTGGACTGCACTTATGTACCAACCTGCAAAGACACAACACCGGGCTACAAAGGACAATAAGAGTTGAACCTCTTGCAAAGGGTGATGCATGTCAAAACGTGTTACTCATCTAGTTAACCAAAGTTGTCATTTCCATTCTGTCACTGGGTTTGGAGCCTTTTCTTTCTGAGAGCAGCTGTTGTGATGAATATTTCCTTAGTATCTATTTAGAGCGATCTTCCCAGGGGGAAACATCCAATGTTCACACCTGCACTCATAACCTTGAATTCTAGCAAAAATAACATCTAAGCTAATGTGAATATGCCTGTGCGTCTGAGTGTGTGTGTTTGTCTTCATGAGGCATGGACACAGATGGAAGCCCGGGAGCAGAATCAGTATCAGTGTGACTTAGGCCTATGAGCCCTAAACAGATAAAGCACATGAAGACTTAAAACAGTCCATTAATGACAAGATACAAGTGCAGCAAACTTCAAGTTTTGGTTTCAGGGTTTATTAAATCAAACAGATTTTTTTTATAGGTTTGTGAGTTTTCTTCTTACTTGTGCATGTTCTCCAGCCCAGCAAACACCATCACACTGTAAGACAGGCCACTCTGGACCAGGAAATGAAGGGAATACCTGTAGAGAGACAGATACCACAAATAATAAATACCACTGTTTATTTATCTACCTGTATAGTTGTAAGGAAGAGGAAATTACAGCATTACAAAGCATAGGCACACCAGCAACCATGTGAGGACAGACCTTTGTAACTAGTAAAGTGTCATCTTTAGTCACAGGGCAGGGAATGTGACCATAACATCACACTATGTTCTTAATTAACATGTTAGTAACAGCACGTACTAACAAGATATTAAACCAACTCTGCCATATATCCACCTCTCTCCCTTTGTGCAGTGGCAGCAGCTACCGGATGGATCTTTGAAGGGCGCAGTGTGTGATCCTACAGACGTCAAGCCCTCCAGGAGAGGAGAGATGTCACAGTGTGTTAGCTGTGACTCAACAAAGACAACACGTCTATCAGGGCTGGCGAGGAACAAGAGATCATAGGGGTGGGTGAATGGAATTAACTGAAAATACAAGGGTTAAGAGTCCAAGAGGGGAAAAGGCAATAAAATTCTTATACAAAGAGACTCCAACCAGTTTGCCTGAAACGTACTAAATAATCAGTTCCAAATGTTTGTCCAGCAGCATTGAGGAAAAAGCGTATGTTTCTGGCAGAGAGGAAATGCAACCTAAAAGAAACCAGTCAGCCTGGAGCATTTGGAAGGAAGCTCCTTTAAGACCAGCAGTCGAGGGCTCTAACACAGAGCAGCAGCAGAATGTCTGTGTGCTATGAAAGCCATGACGAATGCCCCCCTGAATAAAAGCATACACCCAAAAAAAAAAAAAAAAAAAAAAAACCCCAAAAAACTATTGATGCATTCATGCATTTAATGCCCTTTCCTTCCTCTACATTACATGTTTATCACCAATTCCACTTGTCAAGTTCAACCTTTTTACCCTGTGATTAGCGGCTAATTCAGTCTCAGCAACATAAAACACTTAACTGGGAATACTGAGCCAAGTACAATAAATGCTATATATTACCTCCATAAAACGTATCTTCTTAATGACATTTCTATGGGTGTATAGTCTTTTTATTACCTACTAATTACTGCAGACAATAAAACTCTTTGGCGGGCGCTCACAGAGGTAAATATCAAATAGTGACTATTTGGCACCTTTGTGCTAAAATAGACGACTGGTTTTGGCCAGAAAAAATGAAGTTTGCTCACATCTCTTGTGTTGTCGGACTAAGTCGGTGTTTCACTTCCTTTATAACTACACTTCCCCTGTTGCCAGTATCTGATGATAAGTTCCACAGCCTTGCTTGAGACGACTTTTCCAAGTAGCCTGTGGTTGAAGACATAGTCAAATGCTGTTCATTTACAAAAATAAATTTAAGTCCACTTGGGACCGTTATTGCCACGGGGCCTTGTGATTTAGAAATTGCAGTGCATCCACATGGATAACCACAGCCTGTGTTTTGCCTGAATTTTGAAAACATCTGTGGTTGCCAGCTTCAAAACTTACATTAAACTGATTAGGCTGCCAGATATAATATGTCCACACATCTCCTTCAGGATTTTCTGGTACAGAGCAGAATTCATAAGTCTATTAATTATAGCAAGTCATTCAGATCCTAAAGCTTCAAAGCAGCTCCAGACCATCACACTACAACCACCGTGTTTGACTGTTGGTACGATGTTCTTTTTATGTTAGTTTTACTCCAGATGTGACATGACTCACACCTTCCAGAAAGTTAAATTTGTATCTCATCAGTTCTCAGAATACCATCCCATTGTGCTTTTGGCAAATGTGAGATGAGCCTTTGAGTTCTTTTTGGTCAGCATTGGTTTTCTCCTTGTAACACTCCCATGGATCCCATTCTGTTTCTTAAGGTTGAATCATCAACACCAACCTTAACTGAGACTAGTAAGACGTACAGTTGTTCCAGGTTCTTCTGTGACCTCCTGGATGAATTGTCGATGCACTGTTGGAGTGATTTTCATAGGTTGTTCAGTCCTGTAAAGGTTCCCTACTGTTCCATGGTTTCTCCATTTGTGTACAGTGGCTCTCACTGTGGTCGGCTGGAGTCCCATAGCTGTACAAATGGCTTTGTAACCCTTTCCAGACTGACAGATGTTGATGATTTTCTATTTTGGTTCTATTTTTGGATAACGTTTTTCCCTTAATAAATGAAATCATCATTTTAAAATACTAAAGGCCACTAGTGCTACCCCTCACCCTCCACGTAGATGCACCTGTGGTCTAAGTTTGAAGTTTCTAGGTGACTTTCTTCTTGAGTTCTTGGATTCACAAGTGTTTTAAGAAAACTTGACCTCTGACCTTGCAGTCATATGACCTTGACTTTGAAGTCAGGGTCACAGAGAATCAAACAGATTTCTAGTAGTGGCACCAATAGCATCAATTTGAGAATGTTCACAAAGTTGGGTTACCATGCCAACCACCCTCCCACCAGGCTGACAACATCCATCAGCTTTGGTTATCCTTGTCTAACATTAACATTTGTTTGATGATCTGAAACATTTAAGTGTGGCAAATATCCAAAAGAAACCAAAACAAATACTTTTTCATGTCACTGTACATAAAGAGAGTGTTTCTGATACTATATGATTGACTATCATCCATCTGCAGCTTGGTGTCAGCTCAGTCATGCAGCATAAACAGTCTGTTGGTAAAGTGACATAAGACCCCATCGGTGTGATGATCAGATAACACTTTATCTGGCTATCACTTTCTCACTTGCTGTGCAGCTTGAAGTCTGATTAGGAGGAAACAAGTGTTTCCTGTGTTTGCTATATATGCACACGCACGCACACAGTGGCACTGTGCCAGAGGTACAGTAGATGGTCTAATACAGGACAACAGCTTCCTAATGAGACAGCAGTTACTACCCAATCGATTACTTTGCTTTGGCATGAAGGGCTGTGAAGGTAGTGGCAGAAGTGACAAGGGAGTGCAAAGACGATGGCAGGCAAACAGCAGGCAAACAAATGAGTACAGAATTCAAAAAAAGCCCGGAATAACGAATGAGGCAATCGTACTATCAAACCTAACCTCCGAACAACCACCGACAAATATGCAGGAAGTCTGGTTTCATTTTTGGTATAGTAACATCAACACAAATAAACTACAATAATCAGGCCATAGGCAGACCAAAGAGTGTCACTGTGGTATTCAGTTTAACTGATTATTTGGTTTCTTTGCACGCTAACAGATTTTTACTAGTGTTTGACGAGCATTTTAGTAGTTTTAGCAACAATCTTATTGTATATGAGCACGACACTTGAGGGTTATCATTCATTGTAAACCATTTGTGTGCAGTAGAGGTAGTAGGGTAAGAATTTTCTTAAAGCAACAGAGTAAAAACCAGCAGTGACATTTTGTTTTTCACACCTATAGTTTGTTTACTCTAGTGTGAATCAGCTGATGAATTTGTTAACTTTTAATCTCTCTCCCTTGTTTGGTTTCTCTTCACACAAAGAAAAATCCAAGTGCACTCCAAGCGAACCAAAATTCATCACTACAAACCACGTGAAAATGTTCTAGACTACTGGAGAACACGGAGCGTTTACGTTCATTTTGTGGTTAGTTGGTAGCTTATACGAACCTTTGCACATCTGTAGTGCATTGCTGCATCTTGGAGGAAAAAGCAGACGTGGCTTTGGGAAGTTGTTTTAGTTCAACCTTGTAACGTACACCTGGTAGCTTGTTAGGATCAAGGTCAAATCACATTCACGCCATAAATGAACCGCTGTGAAATTCATTTTGAAACGCACTGAGACCACTTCCTCAAAGGGTCTTGGTGCAATTGTTTTGGTCAGCACCAGGGTGTGATTACTGTGTTCACACCTGCATAAATGAAATGCACCAACAGGAAAATGAACCAGAGTTCAATTTAAACAGAATAAACACTGCAGGTGATTAAGAAATTCAAATAGACCAGAAAACGACATTGGAAAGAAAGCCATCAGAGAGGTTTCTTTTTAAAACCAATCTCCTTCTTTGCCATTTGGCACCATTTGGCATCTCTACACTCAAGTAGATTCTGACCTGCTTGCACAGATCCAAAATGCCCTGGACACACCAGGTTAAAAAAAAATAAAAAATTATGTGCGTGTGTGTAAGGGGGTGCACGAAAAGCCAAAACAACGCCAAGGCGCACCTCAAGTTGTGACTTAACGTTTGGCACGCATTCATATTTACAAGGACAACAAAGGCCAACGGAAACCATGACACTGGAAAATGGGTACTGCTGCAAGAGGGATGAAATCCAAAATGGTTTGGGAGTCGAGCTTTTTTTGGCTTAATTTCTGTGACAGACGAAACCCAAACAAGAAGCAAATGTGGGTGTCTGTGTCACTATTTTTAAAAGCTGACTTTCTATCAAAACGACTTGTTTTGATAGAAAGTCACTACCTACGTGTAAAAATGAATGCTAGTTTAGGAAAACCAGCAGAGGGTGAACTGTTCACGTACGTCCTGATTTAGGAAGAAGCATTCTGGGAAATGTAGAAAAATAACTTAAGTAGAAATGAACACTTCATTACATAACATTTCTTGTATTATATAACATTACATAACATACTATATACTGATAATTGAACCATAAGTAAAGTCAAATAAAAAGCACATAGCCATAACATGAAACTGGGACATGCCCTCTGTTTGCAGGAAAACAAAGTCACTAAAGTGATAATGTAGGAAGGAAGGTTGGAGCAGAGTCTGAAAGCACACTGATGACAAGAACAGAGCTGCGGGATAAACAGAGGGGTGACTCACCAGCCAAAGCAGAAGAGAGCCAAGTAGAAGCCCAAAAGAGTGGCCACCACATGTCTGATGAAGGGACTGGTCTTACTGGGATGAAGGTAGATCCGAAACCAAACAGCCATCAGTAGGGCAAACAGCTGACATGCCACAAAGTTAACCTGCGCACAGAGACACAGTAATGAATGATAAAAATGTATGCTTTCTCTGCGTATCACTTGCATATGAAAGATTATAGTAGAAGACACTGAGCATAAAACAAAGGTGTGGTCCACCTTGTGCAATTAAATTGTCTCTAATAGTGAAAAATAAAGCAAAAAATATCCATCTATTTATGAAAACATTAATATAATATGAGTCTGACAGGTCATAGCTGGGTTGGAGGGTGTTAGAGTGGGTGTTTGAGACCTTGTTTCATCTCCTAATGTCTCCAAATGGCACAGCAAAGAGGCTTTACACCAGTCAATAGTGAGATTGACTGAATCCAATGGGAGGGGGCAAAGGAAACCTCTCAGTTTGATTAGTAACACCAAACACAGGTGGAAGATAGAAAAGAGATTCTTATACGGTATTGATCCATCTGGATTTTGCTATATCAAGGCTATTTGACACAATTGTGACAACAGCCCAAGCTAACCTTGTAATAATTGTTTGACTCACACTGTCTGTTAGGGCTGCACGATTTTGCATAAAATGAGAATCACGATTTTTTTTGCTTAGAATTGAGATCACGATTCTCTCACGATTTTCTTCTCCAATATAAATATTTATTGCACTTATTAACTGCACATCAACTTCGTAACAGTTGAGACAGAACATGAAAACAATAAATAAACATAACAAAACAATAAATGTCTCACATTTTGTCATTGAAGCAAAACGTTGTACTGCTTGAAATTCCGTCTCCACCGTTGCTCGACACTGCGTGTATAGAGCAGGTAGTGCAACAATAGAAAAATAGTTGCACTGTGTAGCGTTTGTCTAGGGTGTTGATAATTTTCATAAATCCCTCGCTTTGCACAGTGTTGATGGGAGCCATATCTTTGGTCAGGTGATAAGTGATAGCCTCTGTAATTTCTTTGTGCCTGCGGGAGTTCGACGGGTATAGGGAAGCGCTGTATAAGGTTCCCGTTATTGATGTTTGGGTGGTTGACAGGGACGGATTTTCTCCTGTCACTTTCTTGGCCTTACAGCTTCGTCTCTCCGTTGTTTTTTCCCTGCCAGCTGGCTTCTGTATCACGTGGTATAAGGCTCCGCCCTTGTCATTTGCTGAGCAGGAAGAGTGAGTGCTTGTTTTCATGCAAATTATGTCCCGGATCAAAATGCGGTACAATCGTCATCTTTTTTCCTTTTTTTTTTTTTAAAATCGTTGTGATTTAGAAATGAGATCGCACATAAGTATGAATTGAGATCGCGATTTTCTAACGATTAATTGTGCAGCCCTACTGTCTGTCATCATTATATTTCAAGTAGTTTTGGAAGTGTTGACATGTCTTTCAGTATACAAAGAGGTGAGTAAGGATCTATGATCATTTTGACATGTGCAGGCAACACTGAACTATTTTACGCAGTGTAAATCCTCGTGTGTCATATACCGGTACAGAAAACTAAATAATCTTTTCATGTGTGCTGTAAAACCTCTCACCACACTACACAAACGCTACATGAACATGCCTAAAACATTATGAGAAAGGACATTTATTTTATTGACACATATCTTGCAAACATCTCATAGGGTTTTCCCTAAAATTACTATTGAGGCAGTGCATCTGAGCCAAATAAACAATAAAAAGCTAACTGTTCCCTATCATGTTTTGTTGTCCCACGCTGAAGCCTTTCCTCTTTGTCTGACACACGCAGCAGGGCAGCAAAGAGGCAAGCCCAGGCGAAGTGAAGATTTTACAACACAGCTTAAGTACGTGCAATCAGCCTTCACAACAGAGTCTTTTACAGTACTTTATTAAATCACCTTTATCAAGATTAAACAGAGAATATGAATTGTTCCGCACAAGTTATAAGAAAAGCTCTGCACGTAGTGTTACTGGTAACTTAATGTGCCAATTATCTTCACATAGCTGAATCTTCCAAAGCTAGTCGTGGGCCAAGACAGCAGTCGATCCCCTCTGGCAAGGTGACAAAGAATGACTGATGCTTATGTAGCCTGCAGGGACCATGTGTTTTGTGAAAGACTTTCAGTCTAAAACCCCTTGGACTTGACCTCTGTTAATACTGATGAATTTATGGGCTCAGTCACACACTTCAAGGCAGAACACTTTAGGTCCATTTTGTATAAGTTTCATAAAGCCATTCACCATCAACACCAAGATGATGATGGCAAAAACACTCATCAAGGCTTCATAAAGAGACTTCACTAACAGTGGGTAACATCATTTATACAGTCTATGGTCCTTCAATGTTTTTAAACTCAATGGTTTTCCATGTCTTAAATATTATTGTGTTCATTGACATTTCACTTTTTTTTTTCCATTCCATCCATGTTTCTTTTTTTTTTTTTCTAAACAGTGATTATCTTAAAAACTATTTTTAAAATAGAAATAAAGAAGAGGATGACAGTATAGCTAGCTAGAAGCTTTACTGTGAATATGGGGAGAAGAAAGAACCACCACACCCTCACCTCTGCAACCTCAGAACCTAACCTTATGATATCTTTAATAATAGTTTTTCTATAACATCATACGTTTTCTGCAATATAGAAGCATGTCATTGCACATTGCACAGGCCTATTCCACATACACTCTCACAAATGCAAAGCAGAAGGCTGCACGGTAACTTCTTTATTGCCTCTCCAAGTCCATCTCTGCCCTCAGCCTCCTTTGGCAGATGCAAATGAACTACAGATACAAAACAAATTTCAAACATCAGTACATTGTAAAGGGAAACAGACTGTTAAGCACTAAGCCCACATTTGTTTGATGTCACGTTAAGCGATGCATGTCTGAATACATGACAGCCCGCCAATGTATATAGGTCATGTTAACAGATCCGTCTGGCCAGTGAACAGTAAAAGACAAGCAACACCATGAGCGCCATCCATTATCTATGGATCCTGCATGATTGATGAGAGAGAAAGGGAGAGGGACAGATATAGCCCTAAGTACTAAAGCCCTCGTGTCTGCAGGGCTA
>NW_005187411.1:5007229-5056299 GCF_000239375.1 Pundamilia nyererei
GAGTGATATTGTTTAAAAGGGGGAAACCAGTTGGCACTGAGATGAGTGTAATTAACAAATAATCAAGCAGGAGAAGCTAAACCAGATGGCTGTGTGCAGGTCCTGATGCTGATACTCCTTCAGCTTAGCCCAAAAGCAAACAAATCCAAGCAATCCGCTGGGAAGAAATGTGTCATTTTAGCCCCACGGCTGCCAAAAGAAGACTATGAGTCATCCATATGAGTCTCATATGGATGAAAGACAAACAACCGCACCCAGCTGTGTGCCAATAAAGATAAGTTTTATTGACAGTGTCTGTTATTTCCATCTTTCAGCTATGGTTAACAGGGAAAAGGCCCAGTTTCAATCTAAATCATCCCCTGACTTATAGTAATAACCGAGTGGCACTCTAGCGCAACAAATTTGGCAAAATTAAGCCGCAGTTCATTTGCAGATCGCTTCTAATTCTCTAAAGCTCAAGCGCTAAAAATAAAATAAGATGCCCTAATGTAATGACAAGAAATCACATTAAACCGACCTTCTCTGACTCCCTCTCCACCCACCCCTTCTCATGCAAGCCTCTTTCTTTGCACAGTGTTTAGCCAGTCCACAGCTTTGGATGTTGCTTTACACTTTGATTACCTTCAAGCTGCTCACTTGCTCAATATGACTTGTGTGCCTGTACACCGGCCCACGGGGTAACAGGCTGATATGCAAAGCAACAAACAGCCCACATTTTACTATAGTCACTGATTTATCAAAGTGTTCCAGTAAGACAAAAATAGCAGTTAAAGTCAACTAGTTGAATGTTTCTGTGGGAACCCAACTAGTTTTTAGGAGCGTTTAAATGTGCATGACTCCAATGAGCATTAAAAGTATGTCAAACCACAGGTATGCATCTTAAATTAGATCTTAGATTATTACAGCCACAACCCCTCGACTCTGGATTTGTACTGAAGGAAGTTACAACGTCCTTTGCTGACTAGCTGGAAAATCAAGAAGTGTGAATTGGCCCCTCCCTGGATATCAAAATATTGCCCTAAGAGCAAGGAAAGGGCGTGGCAGACAGACAGACAGACAGACAGACAGACAGACAGACAGCATTGTGTGAGTCAACAGTGAAGCGGAGCTGTGGGTGACCATTTGTGGCAAAACCTCAAGCGGGCCAACTGACAACTGTCAATCATTTATTCTTAAACTGAGAAATGAGATTGCAGTTGTTCACCTATTACGCTTCCAAGCTATTTAATTAGGACAAATAAAGAACAGAGGACCCAGGACTAAAGGAGAACAGGAGAGTTCATGAAAAATCTGCAGGATTAAGACCAAATGTATACTTACAAATTTACTTCAAGGACTAAAGTCCTTGCAAGAAAAAGTCTCCTTAATAGTAAAGATGACTTTTTTTATTACATACTTGCTACTTTACCTGTTGATTGTTATCTGAGATGGAAAAGATTGAATTAATGAGTAATAAAGGGGTTCATTTCTAAAGAAAGCACCTGAGAGTCTTTTATAGTTGCCAAACATTGACTAACTGATTCACACAGAGTTCATTGTGAGAATGCTGTGCAACATCTACACTGAATAGCTAAAAGTAAGCGCACATACATGACCACTTTAAAGAGCGGCCCCCCACTAACTGGTGGCTTATTGGAAATGAGAGCATTTGCATTCATATCCTCAAAGCGTTTCTGCACCATATGTTAGTTAATCGGAATCCTTTTATAGACAAAAGCTACAGCTTGCAGTACCTC
Organism: Pundamilia nyererei; assembly: GCF_000239375.1. Lineage (NCBI taxonomy): Eukaryota > Metazoa > Chordata > Actinopteri > Cichliformes > Cichlidae > Pundamilia > Pundamilia nyererei. Next base: position 5,008,966 of record NW_005187411.1, read on the forward strand.
TCACCGCTCAGTGCTGTGTGTTCAGCTCAGCGGGAAAGATATATTATTATTGCTCACAGGTCAATTACAAGAGCTCCTGCAGAATCTGTGAAATCATGTAGGAGATTGACATTAGAAATTAATGCCAGCAGTTGAGAAATAAGCTGTCAGGGAAAACATAACCATTTTCGGAACGGTTCTTTCACCCAGGCAGCACTTACACAATGAGACCAGATGACAAGCAAACTTGCTACATTTCACTCGCAGATGTGATTTTACACTGTGAATGGACACTGTAGCATCTGTGATTTTTTTTCCCCTTCTTCGCTTTAAAAAGGTGCTTTCAACCAGAGCCCTCTGCCTTTGACATAAATCTAAGGAATTCTGGGATATGTAGGAACCAGTGTTCCCTCTGGGTTGCATGCAGTACTTTGCAACAAAGTTATATCGTTATAGAAGCCGCCACATGCCAAAAAGAAAAGAAAAGCAATATCAGACTTGATAGTCACAGGATTTGTTAAAAGATTAGGCTAAATGTGTTTTCTCTCGGCCTGGGATGGTTGTTTATTGAATAAACACTTTGCAGTAGACAAGCTCCTGTGCCGAGGTACGTTGTTCCTTCATTCATAATACATGGATCCCCTCTTCCATTATTGATTCACTCTGAAGTCAACCTTACCCTGGGGTACAGCACTCTTATTGTTTCAGAAACTAAGGCAGAATATCTGTGCTGCAGAATCGTTCAAGATTCAAGGGGATGAAAGAGGAGAAAATGCTATTCTGGATAAATGCACTGCATTTATGACAAGGAAAAAAGGGACACAGACCAGCTTGGGAAAGGGGGAGGAAGACCCCAAAAACAAAAAGTTGCAGATCTGAGATGCTGGTAAGGTGCCATGTCCATGCCTGCTACTGACAGAATATTTACTTCTGAAGCTGAGAAGTGGCTCCAATGAGGCCTGGTGAGAACCATTGTGAAGCTAAAGCCCCTTCCATCCTTTGTCTTCAGCATACAATGTCAAACAGGGATGTCTCAGCAAATCAATCACATGTCATTACAGAGTGTACAGATCACAGAGACAGGCAACATACGGATGTTTTGATAGGTAGCAAGTGCCAGTGTGCAGCCAGCGCTTAGAGGCCATAAGCTGTCAGGCAGTTTCTCCTGGCAGCTGTGGCACAGGGCTCAGTTCAGCTCAGCTTAAAGACGCTATATTATAGACTGACACAAACTGGCACTGGGAAAGAAGCTGAAAGGAAGGCAGGAAATCACTGTGAATGCTGAAGACAGATAAGCCTGTTTCCTGAAGCTCATTACCAAGTCAAACCCAGTGTCCATGTATGGGTGCCTGCATGCATATGAGGAAACATAAAGGCCTTCGGGGCTGATCTTTTTCCAGTTTTTCCAGTTCGTTTATCACCAAAATGATATCCTCACCCACAATCTGGATTTTAAAGCATGTCTATAAAGCAACTACTTCCCGCTCTGTTCAGGTTTTTATCTGTCTCATCAGCCAGGAATTTTGTGTTGGAGAGGAGCTGCAGCTGAGCAGGGAGACTGTGAGGAAAGAAAGTAGGGATAGTACAGGAACGAAGGGATGGGCGGCAAGTCCTTTATACTCTGGGCAAAGCTTATCTTTTTTCTCTTTTCCACAAAAACAACAGTAAGAGACTGCAACCATGCTAGCGACAGTTTCACGCTGCCCTGAAACACAGTTGTGCTTTGAGCTAAATGTTAACATTAAAACAATTTTGTCATGCTCACAAGTTATGCAGCTATAGTGTTTACAGTCGTCATTCAGTGACACCATCGCAATGTCTGGTCCCCACGGAAAATATCCACTTCCTGACTGCTTGACCAGTGGTTCCTGTTGACCATTCACCTTCTCACCACTCAGCCAACATGCTTAAAAAGGTGCGAAATTTACTTTTGCCATTTCCTGTTTGTTTTTGCATTTTTCCCCCAAGTTTCACTGCTACTCAGTGAGGAGTTGGACACCTTTGCAGACTAGTCGGCATCTTCCATACAAACCGCGGGCATTCACAGCAATCTAGCGTTTAATGACAAAACCATTCACAAGAATATTTGTGGGGCAGCACTCATTTTGTAACTAGTTTCACCAACTGCCGCAACCACTTGCCAACCATTTAGCAACCAGTAACTGCCAAGGGGTCACAAGGGGTCTGAGATGTTACTCATTTAGCATGCTAACATTTGCCAAGTAATAGTACAGTCACACTAAAGAAAATAATGGCTGCAGACTGTAATTGAAAAAACTGACTTTTTAAAAAATTCAGAGCAACTGACTGACAGACTGACTCTGATATCCATATCACCTGTGTGACTAACCGCCAATAAACTCAGGATGTGATTAGTAGTGTTTATGTGGAAATCTACATGTGGCCTATGAGGAAACCGATGACAGGCTCACAATCACAGACACACGCCTCAGGTATAAAGCACGAATGCTAAGCAGAAGTGAGAATTTGCATCGAGTCTACTAAAGGGCTTATTTACCCACTTGTGTCAAACTGTGTGTTATGATAAGAGTGGGGAAAATGCAATACAAAAGGTTCCCGTGGGTTACCGTGAGAGATAAACATCTAAAGACTGCCTTGATGAGTTTGACCTGCTGTCTGTTGGTGCCAACACCTTTTCCATAGATGAGATCTTTGCTTAAGGAATGACAAAATTTCACTCCAGTAAGCCTAAGTAGCACAGGTACACACACATACACACTCACAGGGGTAATATCACTTTTCATGAAAAGTATTCCTGTCCTCTCCATGTGTGTAGTCTGTGTTTAACACCCAGGGACTAAAATAGTTCCTTCCTGCACAAAGCCTCCCTTTACTCGCTGTGACGGGTGAGTTCCCATCTCAGCATGTGTGTGCATCTGCTTGTGTGTGTCTACACACACAGAGATAAATTTAGACAGTCATTAGCATAAAGCCCTTTTTTCCATGTCATTAAGTAAACCCACCCTTCCCCCCAAACACTCCTCCACCCATACAGCCTAAGCGACGCTACAGTCCCGCTCCGCACAGTCTCATTTGATTTCCATCAGCTGTAGTCCACAGTGACTCATGCAGATTCGAGTGGAGGGAGGGAACCAAAGCCTCGAAGTTAAACTCAACTAGTTCCACAGTCTGCATTCGATGCAAAACTGTCTGCGGAGGAAATATGGTGCACCACACATACACTGTCCTAATCCTCTTTAGAGAGTGGTGCAGTGCAAGCAGCAGTTTTCATGTTAGGTGACAACGAGAAAGAGCACTCATGTTTAATTCCCCGGGAGATTAAAAACAGCTGACGATAAGAGTGTTCTTAAACGTTACAGAAAGCGGGGACAACAAAAGGATGACAGAGGAAAAGAGATGAGGAATTTTCTTTCTGAAACGGAGGTAGGAAAATTATACAAGAGCAAATGTGTCCATGCATATATGAGGCAGTAAATTTCAATAACTTGTAATATAGTGAGCTCCATCCTCTGCCAAACAAACTCTCTGCGGGCAAAGACGTGGGAAATGTCACGAGTACTTTAGCCTCTGCCAGTAAATGTGCCACAATTGGTCATGGCTCCCAAAGACAAACTACCGTGTGTGTGTGTGTGAGTGTGTTTGTGTATGCGTGTGTGTTTGCTCAGCGCAACGAGGTTGTGCTGACAGTACGAGATCAAAAGTGGTCTTGTTCTTTCAGCCAACAAAAACAAAGCTCTGACATGTTTTGTGACACTGGCTATGTCTCTTTGCTAACTCGAATTTTTAAAAAAAAGAAGAAGAAATTAAAAAAAATACAAGTTTGACACTTTCACAAAGTCTCACTTAAGTCAGTTCAAAAGGCTGTCAGATGAATAAGATAGCCACTGAAAACTGTGGAATAGAGGCCTCACTCAGAGCCATAAACTCACCGTGTTGCCCAAGGCTATATTATGTTGGAGATAATGAGGAAAGTGTCATGCGGATAAGGCTAACCTAAAAGAAGTGTGCACTGGTGCACAAAGACACACACAAACAGAGACGTGTTAAACCCTGCAGTGTGGTGCTTTCCCCCTCGGAGCTGATCCACAGATCCCAGTCAGGCTCTACAGTCACTGCTATTAATAGTCGAACAATCAGACATTCCCCACAAGGTACAAAGTAGCACTGGGCCAGAACCATGCTGATGGTGTGTGTGTGTCTCCAGGAAAGTGTTTGAACCTGTCCCAAGCAAAGATTATATGGCAGCTTTTAATCATAAATATCATCTGAGCCCTCCCCCACAAAAATCATCTTGGATACCTAAGAAGGTGTTACGATAAAGTCGTCCTTCCACAGATGCACTGACCTTGAGCTCGACCTTCATTCCATCCATATTGTACATTACTGAATCAATGCAAACTGAAGAAACAAGTCAAGTCCAGTCCAGTTTAAGATTATGAGTCACATGTACTAAATGGGCCCAAATAGCATGCGAGTACAGTCTCCAAATAGGACTCATATGTGTGGTTAGTTTTACGAGCGATTTACAAAAGTTGTGCTGTTTTCTAAACACAGGCGTAGTCAGTTCATTTCAAATCAAGGGCAAAAAAAACCCAAGATATTCTTTTTTTTTCTCCTGTGTTAAATATCGGCGCAATTTGGAGTAAATTGCACGTCGTAAACGCAAGTAAATCAGTTTGGGGCTTGATTTCTAATATTCTCCTCCCTATATTTTGCACCTTCAGAAAGGAACTCCCAAAAATGCTGCACAAAAATTTGTTTTACGATTTTGAATTTGACAGTCTTTTTAAAAGTATATTAATTCAGTTTTGTTTGTTTTGTCTTCCTTTCTTTTAATACATCAGTAAAAATAAAAACAACCGCAAACTGCAAGTTTATCAGAGTACACACAATGGTCACCTCACAGTCAGAGCAACCAGGCTGTAGCATTTATTCAAGCATCGGGTATCCTATATAGTGCCCAGGAGTAAAAAAAAAAAAAAAAAAAAAAAAAAAGAAAATGCACACATAACCCTCCCTAAAAAAAATGCATGCAAATAATTAGAATGATTAAATTTTGCTGGAAGGGTTTAAAGAAGCTGTATTATTATCTTATCTCTGTCACATTACCTAAGGGACCGACTCCAGAGCCTGTTCTCTGGACGGCTGCTGTTTCACATGAGTGTGTGTACTGATTCATGAATGCAATACATTTTTTGGTGTAATTGATTGCATGTCAAGTTTTGGCCCAAGGGCAAAAAAAAATACTGGGCTGTTGCCCACACAGGTCACCTCACTTTACTCACACAGAGCTGCTGGGGAATTGCTAATAAAGATGAGCTAGTTACATCTCGAGCGTCTAAGCAAACTTTAATCACCACCCTTATGTTGTTCGAACATGAGGCCACAGCTGTGCACATGGAATGTGCAAAGACAGCATTTCAAAGGGAGGGCAGGCTGCCATGTGTGATCAGCCTTGCTTTAATAATCCCCTTCAATACTTTAAAAGTGAAGTAGAGGAGCTGGATCTAATCTTAAAGACGTCATATCAAGCCAGCAATTAAACTAAAGGTGGCTCTGTTGTCTCTGACTCAATCTGCATGTTTCTGAAATACCTTATTTAAACTTCTCCACCCCCAGCCGAGAGCTATAATAAATTAATCTACAAGAGCATGACAGCTTTGACAAACACTGTCAGAAGGCCTTTTTTTACTAAGTGAACCAGCTCTGCAAAGATTTCCTGAGTGTAACTCTTAAAGAAAGCCTTTGCTTCAGCCAATGAGGACCAATGCAGAGAGTAAAACAGCCTAAGAAAAGTGCGGCCCTAAACTTGCCATAAATAGTCAAATGTATTCAAACCAGTAACTGCTTGATAACACTTTGCAAGTTAAAGGAAACTGGCACTGACCGCTGGCATCACCACAAATAGTTCACAAGAATTTACAGTTCATATCAGCAACAGAGGATGCAGGCTTTATTAGCTCGGCTATCGGACCTACCAGCACAAAAGACAGGTTTTTGTGTAAAGTTACAAAAGACTGTAAATGCAGGGATAATGTTACATAAGCAAGTTAAGTAACCGACATTAGCTGGATGGATGAATGTTCTGTGGTTGTTCTTCTGTGGTAATACATTTCTATTCTACTACTGATGGTCGCTGAAAGACATATCATCTGAAACCACGTCCCCCTTCACAGGTGTACCCTACAGGAAAGTAGAAGTGGAGTTTGTGTGTAGACACGCTTGTTCTAAAATTATCTACAGCGTGTCTTTGATATCTCTTTGTAACTGAGAGAGAGCGATCAAATGCTAGAGAAACCCAAGCAACTGCGGCCACTTTCTATATTAAAAATAGCAATAGGTGAAACTCAGCATGTGCAGAGTGGCAACTGCTAAAATGTTTCTGAATGGACAAATACGATCAGCCAGGCATCGTACAAGCAAAATGGATACAATGGCTCTTTCTAAATTCAAGGCTGTGCTATCCTTCAAAAAGTATCAAGAACCTGTGTTACAATGCTCGGTCAATTGGCGCAGAAGTGACTGGCTATCAGCAGAAGTTGGCAATGTGACAGAAAACACTCGAGGCTGCTTTGATGCACATGTACATAATGTGGCGAAGCTTCAAGCACAATATGCTTTCATGTTTGCAAGGGGAGGGATGACAAATCTAGCAGACCATGGCACACTAATTTGTAACTTTGTCAGCTGAAGCGTGCACATAGCATTGTTCACCTGTAAGTACAAATTAAAAAGCATCGTGTGGCACAACTAATCAGATTCAAGGGAATCGATAGCAGAAGGTGCTGGAGAGTGAACACGATGAATCAAGTCCCACTTTTCAAATGACAATACAACTCGTACTTTTTTAGTCAACATTTGTGTTGACTAGTTGGAATGTACAGCCAGACAGAGGCCTGGTGAATGTGACTGTCTTCCAGTGAGGGTCAATTCGTTGTATGCCCACGTAGTACTGTGCAAAAGTCTTCAGCCACTCCTCAATGCTTTATTTTTTTGAGGAAATGGGGAAATAGGAACAACAACGTAATGAAATGTGCACACATAGATGGAAATACAGTATATAAGGCAAGAACAGTTTGTTCAGCTTACCAATAAACTCCCCGTGGCAGGTTTTCTTTAAGTTCTTTAAGTAGTCTTCGGGACTAGTTCTCCAGGACATTCAAAGCTCTTCTTTGGATCTTGGCTGCCTTTTGTTCTATTCTCTGTCAAAAATGACCTCACACAGCTTTAATAATGTTTAAGTCCGGGCTATGAAGAGGACAATATGTGACTGATCGTGTTCCATTTTGTGCTTTTTTCCAGATGGTTGCTTGGTGGATCAAGTTTGACATGATCCCCAACACCAATGGCTTAAATACAGCCTCAAACTATGAGCCTCCACTGTGTCTTACAGGTGGCTGTAACCAGTGTTGTACTTCACTCTTGACCACCTCTGCACTGTAGGCAATTTGAACCACCAATCTCTCATTTGGATTCATCACCCCGCAAGACCTGTCGCCACTGATTTGCAGTCCAGTTCTTGTTTAATTTGGCATACCTAAGGCTTTTTTTCTTTTTCTTTTTTTTTTACAGTTTACCTTACTTTCTTGGCATTATTGTCCCACTGAGACCAATAATGATGAGGTTTTGGTCTAGATAAATCAACTTAAAAGGTTTTCCTATTTCCTAAGGACATGGAGTTTCATGTACTCTTCCTCTGCTGCCCTTGCAGGCCTGCCACTTGGCAAGAGAAAACAAACAGGTTAGGGTAAAAGGACTGGACTGAAAATGAGTAGAAAAAAGCAGGCAACTTAAAATACAAGCTGGGATAACTATTGTTCAAGACTACTTTAATAAATTAAAGTCTGACTCCATAGAAGCAAAATATTAAGAAACATACAGTGCAAGACTTTTGCACAGTACTGTATATTCTCTTATTTATATTTATATTGGATGCATCTCCTTCATCTTGTTTGACGAAATGAAAAAAAACTGGCTGTGGAATGAATTCGACATTTTATTTGTCCGAGGAAGCCCTTGTATTTGATAAGCTTGCGGAGAATATATTCAGGCGCTGCTTCATGAGTTTTAAATTTGTTTATATGGGTTAAAAAAATAAATAAAAAATTTTTAAAAATCCTTTTTTGCTGTGCACCACTGGATAAACTGACAACTATCATTTAATTACTTTGAGAAAACTTTCCGAAGCTGCAGTTTCCTAAAGTACAGCCTCGCTCAGTGACACCTAATAAAGTAAGACTGTGAGCTTTGCCTTCACCATCATAACCTAAAGCAGATCTTCTCAGATGAGTTTTGCTTGGTCACATAAATTCACATTCTGCAACATCAAATTTATAGAAATTTGACTAGCCTGTAATTTGAAACAGCTAAAATGAGCCCCTGAAAATATCTTCTCTGTGCCACCTATATGCTGTGCCACTCAAGTACTAAACTGGCACTCCAGGCCCGAGAGTGCAGGCTTTTTAGAAACCCAATCCACCCTCATAGCACCACACCATTACCAACAGAACTAATGAGTTAGTATAGCTGAGTCATGTGTACATCCACTTTTGTGGCGAGCACTTCAGACTGAAGAGGAGCGACAGCTGCACAGATTTCCCTCTCTTTCTCAATCTACAACCTACCTGCTTTGCTCTACCATGCAAACAGCAAAACCCATAACAACAGGCATTAGTAGATAAACTACATTACAGGATATACGGAAATCACTTGACTGTGTGTGTGTGACATAACAGATGCCTTGTATCACACTTGACTGATGCTTTCAGCCTAATGGCTTTGCCATTCCATGACTGCATTTATGGTTAGTAAGAAATACATCCATACCCATCAGAGTTATCACTTCAACCCTAATACAGGATGAGGTCATGGTGAATACTGAGAGTGGAAGAAAAAGGGGGGAGCTCCAAGTTTTGCTCAAAGATTACCAAAACCAGCTAACCAGTGAGTCTCCAGACAACTTAAGAATTTGGGAAAAATCACTTGAAAGGGTAAATAAAAGGGTGACTGCCACGCTATGATGATAGAACGCAGGTTTGCGCACAGTTTGTCTCTCTATAATGTAGCAGACTCAGTGAGGGAAAGAAATATATGAAAGGCAGCAGCAGAATATTAATCGCTGTTGAAAAGAAATTAAGAATAAATGGTCCAAAACTCACAAGAGGTGCAACAAATTTAATTTTCCTAATAACATTTAATGGAACTTAATCAGGACATTATGGGGGAGAAGTACTACAAAATGCAGTTTTAGTAATTACACTGATTAAGATGTGTAAATTGGAAAGCTATGGGCTGATCCTTCCTCTACGGTCAGATCTTGTACTTCTCTGGCTTTTGCTGTATGTCACACTTGTAACAGATAAGTGTCATAAACACATAATCATTACGTCTAATTGCATTTAGAGGGAGCTTGTCTGCTTGTTATTATTACTGCGTTGCCTGTTATCAGCAACTAACAACAAAGCATTCCCATATTCCCAAAGAGGAATTACACAATGCTTGTATAGTTGATAGCTAACCATAATAACACAACAGCCACTGGCACTGTATTACAGAGAGCTAAGGGACCGAAATCAATTGAAAGGATACAACTCCCAAGAGGTCAGCCAATTAAAGACAAAGGGGAGGTAGGGAAACTCTAACAAGACCCAAGGGCTTAAAATGAAGACCAGAAGCCCCAAGGCAGGGGACTCTGGGAACTCAGTCAGTGGCAGGAGACTTTGGAGAGGAGCAAACATAGGATTTTTCAGGCAAGGCTTATCCAAGCTCTGCTATCGCTTTACTAAATTAACTGAAAGAAGCAAATGTTTGCTTTAAGGCTAATAAGAGGAACATTAAGTTCATTTTACAGGAAATCAGAGGTATCTGGAATTATTTTGAGTCCCCTTTCAAGATCCCGTTTTTTTACACTATAGATGTGACTACTTTTATCTGCTTTCAAACCTCAGTTAAACGCATTTTAACCTAACCATTAAACTGAATTGTGTCACAGATCACAGGGAATTGACAGTGGATAAAAGAAAAGTGGGAGTCAAACCCTCAAGCACCGTGTGGGCTCAAAGGCCTTACAGCACAATAGCTGGGTAGGCAATCCAGCAGCAGCAACAAAAGAAAGCTTGTTATTGTGATAACAGACATGTCCGTTGACTGTGACAGACTGCAATCCAATATGTAGCACAAACAGAAGATTGATTCTACAGCTGGGCCTTTTGGGAGCACAGGACACAGAGCAGAGCCGCCTGTACACCGTGAGCCCCAAAGACTATATCTTTATATCAGACAGTGCACAGTGAAATTACCACTGAGCTACAAAACCTGCATGTTCACGGAATACCTCTCAGCACGGGTACAAATGCTCTGCTATTTCAAGATGAAATGACAAAGGTGAGAAATTGGTACTTTTGTGGCTGAGCCATCAAATCACTGGAGACTAGAGAGAGTACTGTGTAATCCATCAGACAGTATTTCTCTGCATCACAAGGCAGGGCCACTACGGTCTACTGACACACTCACGTCTGCAATAACCAGCTGAAATCTCAAAGCTGTCTCTGAACCTGAATATATGCAAGCTCCTGCCTCCCAGCTTTAAAGGTCACTGCTTACATTAAAAACATCTCATCCAAAATCTCCACTGAATATTTGAGATCTATAAAGACCCTAAGTAAATGAGCAAAATGCCTTTTATTGGTGAAGTCGTGCCAGTCGTGGCAGTGTAGCCTATGAGTGCACCACCTGCAAAACACAACATGGTACAGTTGGAAATTTCCACACTGCCATGCTCCTCTGAGACATCCCACACACCTGCACAGGTGGTAGTGCCGTCAGCCTTTTGAATGCAAGTAAACTTTATCAAGTCACATCACGTTTACCCAGAACACTGAATAGAAATGCAAAGTATATCATGCGTGAACTATGTAAACTTAATACAACAAGATCATTGGTTACAGACACGATCACCACCCTGTAGTTTTAGCCACTAGGCCTGAGCGCTGTAAGGAAACAAAACAATAACACGCTGTAATGGCTGCATCAACCATCTGTGCATCACAAAGATGGTATTTACTGATGTCAGTGGATGATATTTATCTGTTGGGTCACATCTTCTACTAGTTGTTGGGTTTGTGAAAAAAAAAAAAATCTTCATTTTGTCGGTTGAGGCACCTTTTTTTCTGATTTATGCCAAGGCAACATGTATGACTTGTCAATTATTTATCAGTTGTTTGTCCTATACAAGACACTGTCTTATTAGACGTTAGTGCCATGGGTCATGTGACTTATCACAGGTGATTTAAGATTGTGCCGCCCAGTGTTTCATTGTCTGCTGAAGAGCAGGTTTGCCTAAAATGTCACAACTAGATGCAATAAGTAAGAAAACTGTTGAGTCCTGTAGTGTGCAAGCCGTTCATTTTTTCCATGTTATATTTTTTCAGCTCTGCACCTGCACCGCATGATGTGCATGGATTTGTTCCCGTTTTATATTAATCAAAAAAATTATATTATGGCATTAGCTATCAGCTGAATTGCTTTTTTAAAGGACAGTACAGAAGTGCACAATGGGTGCACTGCAATGTAAATGCAAGACAAAGAATAGCTGCACGTACAAAAAAAGTTTATCAACTGATCTCTATTGCACTGTTGACAAGCAAGAAGGCTGTATCTGTTGTTTCACATGCATTTGGTATTGCTATCACCAGTTATTATAACTATATTAAGTTAATTCAAACATCACTTTCAGCCTACAAATGTCTAAAACAAAGGGTTAGTGCATATATACTTCATGGAGTCTCTTAGTAGGCCTCCAGCTGCTGCATATTGAAACAGCTGCAGAAGGAACATCACAGCTGATGCTGCAAGTTACAAAAGTCCCTTCTAGCTTCAGTGTCATCAAAAAGAGGAAAATTGAATTTGGCCATTACCGAAGTCGTTTCTGGTATGGAGTCATACATTTATAGATGGACTGCATAATTCATTCAACTGGGTTATTTTTGATTTTCTGTCACTCAGCTGAATGATGATTTGGACCCAATGAGCCTTGATAATAAGCAAAGCAGCTGTGAGGTTATGTGAACTGGACATTTCAGATTGAAACTGGATCTGCGATGCCTCGACCTGTTTGAAAACAAACAAACAAACAGGACGTGCAAACGTTAAATCCAAGAGATTCGATTTGATTTATTTACCCACCAGCTCTGAAAATGGCAGCTAAGGCAGCTCTGCTTAATTGTGCAAATACGTGATAGAACACCAAGTCCTAAAGGGAGTAAGAGAGAGCAATAAGTGTCCAGCATCCTCACTGAAAGTGGATATCTGAAACAAAAACTGTCTTTCATGCTTCCTGATAAAAAAAAAAAGGATCTGTAGACCAGTCGACATAAGAAGACTGAGTAGGAGGAAGATGGGATGGGGATGATTTCTTCATGAACACTGTATCTTTAAGACTAAGTGCATCAATTTGTACTAGATATGGCACAGTTTAGGATTTTGGAATGTAATTGTGTGTAATCTTTTCTCCTATAAAAACTCTTGAATCAGAGTAGGTGAATAGTGTCTGTGTGGGCACACAAAATGCAGTGGGAGGTCTTATTCAAAGTAGTGCCGGCATGTTACTGACAGAAGGCGGGCAGTGTGTGATGGAGAGAAAAAGAAGAGAGAAGGAAAAACAGTGTCATTTTAGATTTTACAGCTTCTGTTATAGCTCTGAGACGAGCCAGTGCCGAGGAGTCCTAACATACAGGGAGGTGCTAGACCAAAGCAGGTGTTGATGTCCACGGGACCGCACAGAGTAGAAATGGAAATGTAGGTATTTTAATGCCAAACGCTGCGGTTGAAACATGCTAAATATTGCAGGATACAAGAGAATAAAAATCTCAACAGCTTAGCATGAGATTTGGTTCCAGTCAGCTACAGATTCCTCTAATAATTCTAAAACTTATTATACAACTATTGCAATCAAAAAACAAGCAAATAAGTTTGGATCCCAGGGATGTACACGCCTTACTTCATGTGACTGAGTCCTCAACACATGACACTCCCTGCAGAAACTGGTACATTCTACGGAGGAGAAAAATAATGGCACATTCTTGTCTCCACATGTAGCTTCAACTGAGGATGAAAGACTGGTTTACTGCTTGACACAGCAAGACAAGGAGTTAAACATTGACTAAGTAGCTGTGTGCAGGGTCTGCCAATGGAGATGCAAACCACGTAGTTTATTCACAAATGACACAATCCATGATTCTGGACACAACTATTTTGTGTAACAAAGTTACATTTTTACTTTTAAAATATGGTAAAACACTAGCACTAGTGCTTGGCTGGGGAAGCAAACATTCCCCACCAAAAACCTTCTATAATGACTTCAAGACTTGCATGTGAAGAAAAATGCATGGCATTAGGAGCATGCCACTCTAGGAGGAGAACATTTTTGGGGAACTTTTTTTATGCTTTCTACCACAAAGTGTTATTCAGACTAGTTATGGCAAATGCCGAAAGCAATGCGGGGAATAAAAAGTAAATCGAGGTTTGATTTCAGATCACAGTTAACAAAAAGAACATTACCTGACATTGACAAGGAAGGTAGCAAGGTAGTTATTTCAGTACAAATGCACGAGATTAGAAAAGACACAAAAATGGGCCTTATCTGTCTTAGACTAGTCAGACGCTTTTACAGACAAACACACCATCTCTGCTGTCCAGAGCTTTGAAACCACCATTACAGATCATTATGGACTGATCCACCAGAGTTAGTGGGTGTGGTGCCTGTGAGTGGAGCTAAAGTGCCAATGTTTTGCACTACTTCAAGAATCTACCAGTGACAAATATACTTCAAAATAATCCACACAAGGCACAGCTATCAAAAGTTACCCAACCCGTCTCCATGCTGTTTAAAAAAAATGCCCAAAGACCTGGCTTTGGGCATTTTTTTTAAACAGCATGGGTCTCTCTTCTGGTGAACAACACAACACTGTCACATGTTTTCGCGGTTTGGGAATTTTTTAAAGAGGGATTCATGAGCTAAGATTCCTACAGCTATGAACCTAAAATAAAGCCTTACATCATAATCACAAGCCTGATTTTTTTTTTTAAACAGCTCACCTTTAACTATACAGTGATAGATTTTGTATGTAAGAGTGAAAAAACAATGCAGTGGGTTAATCGTTCCTGCCTGCATACTGACTCTTTAAGGAATATTTAAGTGAAATTTAAATACATTTAAACTAGTAGACCTCAATTAGACTGGAGGACCCGATGGAATATTTAAGAGATCCCAGTTTGGAAGAGACTGGATTAGGATCTGGGCATCGAAATAAAGACACAAAGGGCATTACCGTTAGTGTAGCTTGGCTAAGAACTAGCTGATGGTGACAGTGAACCACCAACTGTGATATTTGTGTGCGTGTGCATGTGTGTGTAGTCGTTTTCAGTGAAACCGCAATGTATAAATGCTAAGCTAACGATTTGGTAGTGCGCATCACCAGCCTCTGCTAACCTCAGATCTACGGATGCTTCCCAACTGTGACAAACATGTATCGTAACGTGCCTTTCGCTTCACCGATCAATTTTTTTCTTCATCCAAACACATACCTGGTCAAGAGGGAGGTTGATAATTTCACTGAGCGGCTGCAACAGAGTGGATCCAGTGCATGATGCTGTCGTTTGGGTAGCCATGCTTGGACGGTGTCCGTAAATCCTTTCGTTTCCTTTCCTCCCCTCGGTTCACTTCGCTCCCCTAGGCTGCTGCAATGACAAATACACTGCCGCCGCCGCTGTTCCTGCCGCTGCTGCTGCTGTTGTTGCGACGAGCTGTACTGTTGTCATCCACGGCACACACTCAACGAAGAGTACACAGCCGGAACGAGAGAGTTACCCGTATGTTCTTTCTTGCAACTCGTAGTTATATATGTATTAGCTACGAGTTGCAAGAAAGAAACACGTTTGAAAACGAAACCACATTTAAGCCCCCTCTCGCCTTACACAGCATGCTAATTATTTACATTGAAGAAAAGTGGCAACTCCTGTTAGGAGCACGCGCAATGTAAGTTGTCGTAAAAAAAAAAAGAATATCCACCGCTATTTATTCACGAGCTGAGGGTTGTTTTTGTTTTTTTGTTTGTTTGTTCTATCTAACGTTTAATATAATCTTCGTTCAATTTCATTAGCTCAAATAGGACACAGCGGTTGCTACTTTTGAAGGCTAGCGCGTGAACTATCTCGATTGTACAACACCTTTGATGACAATGACGTCGACAATGGTGACGGTGTGGGTGGAGAGATGGCGACCCAGCCCTCCCTGACAACATTTTTTGACCCCTGTGTGCGGAGAACGTGAATCCCATTATCCAGTGCCACTGTCGTAAATCCGCATTTGGATTCGGGGTCCTCGAGGCAAATTGAATTTAAACGTGAGGGATGCTGCACGCTCCGCCCCCCTCCGTTCCACTGTCATTTACACCATTCCACACGCGAAGGGGGGAGAAAAAGCATGACGTAAGGGGTGTTTTTGGTAATACTCGTTTAAGAAAAAGACAAAAACGAAGTTGGTGTAAAAAAAAAACTAAAAAAAAGCAAGACCTTTATCTCAAATATCAGCATTGGTCCTTTATAGCGACATTAAAAGGAGGTAAACATGACTTCAGGGGTCACCATCTGTATAACCTGAGGGTGGTTATATAAAGATTATTATATTACACTTAAGTAACTCACGGATATTTCTAACATCGAAATTATGTAATATAATATCGCTCAAAATGTCAGTATTTGCACATTTCCTTTTTATACCTGCTAGATACTGTTTAAATGTATAGTGCCCCTATTACTTTTCACAATGTCAGTCATTATTTTCATGATGAACGTCATTGTTTTTATTTATTTTATCACTGTTGTGTATATAAACCTTTTTCCGCTTATAGATTATGATTTTTTTTATTCTTTAGCCTGTGGCTGTAACAGTCATTTCTATTGCTCTATTTAATCTATCTGTTTTTTTCGATTTGAGAATGTAAGACAGGATGTTGCCTTTCACTTTCCACTGCATCATGAGGCTGAAAGGAAAACACCATTGAAGTCCATCAATCTGAAAGGTGTGCAGGTGCAGCCTTGCACGTTATGAAAATGATGTGTTTTCCCAAAGGCTTTGTATATGCCTTTTGTATATGAAAATTAGCAAACCAGAAAAGTCACACAACTAGTTTTATTCTCCGTCTGCTATCAGCACCATCTAGTGGTTCCCACTAAATTTTCCTTTTAACCTGCTTAGGTATAAAGTATCGGATATATATTTAAAATGGGATTATAAATAACTCGTTTATATTTTCACTGAAGTGTTAGTCATAGTGTGTGGTTAAGTTTTCCCTAAATAATCCAGTTATGTTTTGTTTAAAGCGGTAAAGCTGGTGTCTGCACCAGGCCACAGTAGCCAATAGAGGGCAGCGCGTACTCATAAACAGCAGCTCATTCGCTTTTTCACTAGTCCTGCAGTATATGAAAACTTTAGAGTCAAAGCTTATGTATAATCCCAGTATAGTAAACATATTACATTTTATTAGGTTTATAAAGACACAAAAAAAATACACCATGTGCTTTTTGGTCTCCAGTGTTTATTTGTATATGATTAAGTAATAAAGGTAACTTTATATATAAGAAATATTTTAATGACACTGGTACAAGGATCGGCTTGACTGAGTTAAATGCATTGCATAGCATTGATCAAATCAGACTCGTTCAGCATGGCACAGCTCAGTGGACTCCTTAAGTGCCTCTTAATTAAAAGCAGGGTGATGTGTAACACAACTCTCTAATCTTTTGTTCCACCCCAACACAAAATGCATCACCTTGGCACACATAACAGCACGACAGCTGCTGTGGAGATACAGACTAGAGGCCAAATGGAGGATGAAAAGATTAAGATGTAGAGGAGCAATAAACACAGAAGACTCTCAGTTTGCCTGGTGTACGGGCAGACAGATTAGGTATACTGTCACAACTTCCCGCTTCTTAGCAGGAGGGAACTGGAGTAAGAGGAAAAAGGGAGCAGAAAGGGAAAGTTAAAGGAAACATCTGCATCATCCAAAGGAGTCTTAGCAACTTAACAACTTACTGAAGCTACTAGAACTGTCTGAAAATTTCTCTTAAATGACATTAAGTTACACTTCTTATATTACATTAAGTGTTACTTAAACCTGTGCCCAGTGTGTGTGAATGCACACAAGAAGCTACTAAACACATCCCAGACAATGCATGTAAATATTTTTTGCAGGTGTATAGATTAAAGTGGATTTCAAGCATCACATTTTATCAAATACATTTTATCAGCTGTCAGGGGTAGACGAGTCAGCTTGATTTATAATTTTTTCTTCTATTTGTGAAGTTTTTTTTCTCTATTTACTCTAATATAAATACTGGCTCGCTGCCATGCATAATCTTAACTGAGACAATACAGCAGCGTAAATAAGCTCAACTGCTAAAGCAATATTTAATGCACGTGTGTGTGAGCGTGTGTCATGAGGAGTGTTCTTGTTTAAGAGGCTTGTGTTTTTTCTCTCATACGTCTGTGTCCTACACTTGCATGTGTTTTTGCTGGCAGCCTTGGTGGTCTTGTTTGCATCACTCAGTATCATTTTTACCTTGACTTTTGCTTTTAAAACTGTATTTTGCAGTTTTATTTGGAATCAGTCTGACTCCATGGGAGAATGACTAGGCATATTTTTTTTTGTGCTATCGCTTGTGCGTGTCTGGCTGTGAGGATTGAGGATGCTCAATTATTTAACAGTCGCTGGTGTATCATAAGGTTTTCTGAAGCTGCGCATCATACTGGATGCTAAAGGAGTCCATGAAACGTTAAAGAAAAGCTCCATGTGCAAGAAAGAAAATGGCTTGCATAAGATTACACTTGAGAGCAGAACTGTAACTGTAGTGGGTGTAATGAATTGTCAGTTGATTCATCCACTTAGGAGTGTGTGAGACTGGATGGCATCAGCGCCTTTGCAATTGTCAGGCATTTATTTATACTGAGGCCCTCTGGAGATTGCACCTTCACTACACTATGCTCTCCTGGAACACTCACATACACTTCTTGTACCGCAGCTCTTATGTAATTACCGTTAATCATTCATAACTACACAAAGACAACTGTGCTTTTGTTCTTTACCGATGATATCCAATTAAATTGTGAAAAGAGATGCAGTTTGTTAACTTGACACTGTCATGGCAACGCCGTCCTATTTCTCACTGTGTCTCTCTTACAAACTGATGCTACCTAAAGAGCGTGGAGAAAAGAGGTGGTGAGAAAGAGCAGGGAGAAGCTTTCACTGGGCTATTTAAAAGGTTGTAGCACGATGTGAATGGTGGTGGAGTTAATGGAAGTTCCCACTCACATACTAGGGAGGCCACATGCACACGTGTGATAATCCCTGCATTCAGTCTTCTATTTCTGCTACTACTTCTATTTCCAAAAAAACCTTTTCACCACGCTAATATTTGTTTATCAGCAAAGCTGTGCTGAGGCAAAGCTCCTTATTTAGTCAATAGCTCATGTTTTGCACTCATTCTTGCTTCTCAGGAGACACGCAGCCTTTCTCTTTACATATCAGAGAGGAAGTGCCTTTGTGTTTGGGGGTCAGGCCTCACTCCCAAAGCTGGACTAGGCTTCTTGAAATAGAACACAAGTCCACAGAGATGGACATGTACTATTTACCACCACAATCGGCGATGTCTGAAGAGCCCGCTCTCTTCCTCACCCCTCCCCTCTCCTCCCTTTCCATTTTGGTTTAGCAGCAATGCCCGCAGACAGCTTACTTGGCACAGGAGAGTGTCGACCGTTTTAATGGTTCTGCAATTCCCAGTGGGAATTTTCTGCGAGCACATTATCATCGTCACTCAAAATAGTCTAGTAGCATAACCTGCGGGAATAAAATGAGCTGTTGTTTAAGTCTGGGGCTGTGTTTTTTAATCGGTGAACAGTGTTATGAGCTTTTACTGACAGATAAATCCTAGCTTTGAGATACTGAAAAACTTTCTGAATAAAAAGGGGAAAAAGGTTGAAATACAATATCAACATAATGCCGCATATTATCCAAATACCAAAAAAAAAATAACAATAAATGAAAGTTGAAAGGTGTTTTTCAGAAAAATAAAAGCTGCAGAGAGGAGAAGAGATTTACTAACACTTCAAATAATTAGCATGGTGTGCCCCAGCTAGACTGCAGAGTGCAAACACACACACATGATTTTCCTACATCAACAATACATTTGGAAACATCTTTTTCCGTCAGAGAAACGGGAGCTCTCCCAGCTCATTGTTTCATTTTCTGCCCACACTCAGCTGAAGGGTGGGGCAGTCGTTCACGTACCCTCACTTACAGTCTGACTTTATGTAGTCTCCTAATGTCTCTCTATTTTTCCCCACTCATCCAGGATTGTAGCCATCTCAACTAATGGAGATAACAAATAGGTGACCGATCTTATCAAGATAGTGGAAGAAGAACAGATTAAGCTCACAATATATGTTCCCAAACTGGTTCTCGGACAGGTTTTTTTTTTCATAGTTTTGTCAATGAATGCATGCAGTGTTCAACTGATGTTTGAAATCCATCATGCAGAATTTCAGCTTGTGATCTTCGACCTAAATTCACTTCATGGCCACAAAGTTCAGAAGCACTGCACAAACCAATGCAGCATGCAAAGTGGAAACACAATAGAGGCTTCAGGGGAGGGGAAGAGTGGGAGTGTAACTGGGAGTGAGCATAGCAGAATTTAAGGAGGCCTGTCAGTTTTCACACATGTCCCTGTAATATTCTGATTTCCATGTCCAAAATCTATTTTCTGAATTCTTTAATGTTCCTCTTCTGTGAAATCACAACTAGCCAAGATACAGGAAGGCAAATCTGTAGTCTAAATCTCTGCAAAGTGCTTTTTAAATTCAAGCCTTCCTTTAAATTGACAACAGCTGTTTTTTTCCCAGTAGGATGAATGAATTAAATTAAACACTAGCAGCATTTTTTTTTTTCTTTTAGTTGACTTTTGGCAAGAAAATCAAATAAACCAAGAAGATAATGAATCACAGAGAATCAGCTAATGTCAATCACCAAACGTCTTATTTAGACTAACCTCACGGTGATTCATCGTGGATACGTTTAATAACCAAATTGTGGTGGATATAAAAAATCCCAGTGGACTCGAGTATTGATCCGATCCAGAAAAGAGATCACGCTTCTGTTTCCTCCTCGCATTGTCATTCCGCTGCACTTCCTGTCTTTTCACCTGCTGCTGTTGCATTATGCAGGACAGCTTCTTCTATGATGACATTTTCCATATGGATAAATAATTCCATCTAGTCGGGAAAATGGATGAAGACGACTGCTGTTTAGGCTCCACTTTGTGAACAATTTCTGATCAGGACCGACAGAATCATTGTGTTGCATGGAATGAACTCACTGGCCTTTCATTAGCCTTCCCAAGGGGATACTTGCAGGTTCACTTCGCTTTATTCTTTCTGTGATACACCATAACTGTAGCATCCACTCCTAATGCACTTTGAACTGACCCGGCATTTTCAGGATTGTGGAATGAATTGCATCTACCCTCCCTGCTGTGAATCCATCAATAGGATCTACAGTGCAACTTCTTTAAATGCCTCAGATGCTCTCACCTTATCCGTTATTGTATCAATGCAGCTTGGGAATTTGCACCATGCCACTTGTCACTTAGGGGGGCTTGCAGGATTTTCTGGGAGGTTCATTTGGTTTCAAGGTGCAGAAGAGTAGCAGATTTAGAGAGAATCTAAAGCCAAGTTTACCCTGTTTTAAATTCAATGGAATTAGTGTGGATGAAACAGTGACATGTAGTTCAAGGCCCTGTTAGCCTAACCTCCCTTGGTAGATGGATGGAGACAATAACAACATACTAAGCATGCTTGAGTTGGTGGCAAAAAATGTAACTGTCATGTCTGCAGCCTAATAATGATTACCACCTTAAACTATTTTATCCACTTATACTGATCCATAGCTGGTAATGAACCTGTTTAGTGTAGCATCAGAGGAGGGGTTCATTTTTAATTGTAGATATTTAAAATAAATAAATAAAAAAATCTAAATATCTGCATTGATCACAAGAAGAGTCCACACAGCACGGATGTTATGTTTCCTCGACAGGCATGAGGTCTTCTTAGTAAACAGCAGCGTGTGTGCCCATCTGCATGTTTTCAACCCAGAGATACGAGGATTGAACTGCTGAGATCGTTCAGAGATCATTATCACTTTTGTGTGTGTGTTTTGTCACATAGTTTAACAGCTAATATCCTGTGGTACGTGCTGGGGATTAGAGGAGAAGAGTAATATGCACAGCCACTGACCTTTTATTAATTCAGAAGTCTCACGTTGCCCCAGGGGACACTGAACAAAATAGGACGCTGGTGTCTCCTACACAATGAAACATGACAAAGTGTGCTTTCACTCTGAATGGAGATCTTTCTAACCGGTGCTTTACAATCTGATTCTTATTCACCTATTTGCTTTCCATCAAGAGCAACTTGTGGTTCATCTTCTTTCCCAGAGATGCTTGATGTTGAACTGAACTACCAAGCTGCTCTACCTAGGAAACCTAGAGATGGTGACAGGTTGACAGGATATAATGAAGCACGGGGACACTTGATATACTCAGGCTCACAGAGCCAAATCCTAAGAGGACTCATAATTACTGTAAAAGCCTCTCGCTCCTAATGATGACAGTGAAGCAGCTGCAAAGCCCGAGCTCTTTTCGATCATCACTCAGATGGATGCGCGTGGTGGGGGTTGACTAAAAATGTCATGCAATTATTCGAGAGAACATGATTTCTTGGATGTCCTTCAGGGTGGCAAGGTTAAAACCAGGTCATTCCTCTGTGTGGAGTGCATGAATGTGCTCAGATTTAGATATTAATGGAAAACCCAGTGCTCAAGATTGGAATTACTTATCAATCCCGTGACCTTTTTTGTGTGTTATGAAGTAACATTTCAGTATAGGGTTTATATATTGCAGTCAGCCATACTGGACCAATCCCCACCAGTTAAATGATTTCTGTTATTGATTGAACCACATGTAATTGCTGCCAATACTGATCTTTGACCCTGGTGAGGTTTTCAGCTGACCTGAAGACATTAGATGAAAATAAAGATGCATGACTGTGATTTTTCTTTGTTAAGTACCACCACTGAGCTCTACTAAATAGTTTACAATCAATTTTGAATGTGCTGTGCACTGTAAAATTTGAAAAGTTGGCTTTACTTTAAAAGATATGCACACAGATTGCGTAAAAATATGACTTCAACCTAGCAGGAGCGAAGCAAGAGTGAGTTACAGCTGGAGTAAAACACCTCTGAATTTTGTGTATGCACTTCAGTGTAATCTGCATGTGATGCAAGCATCATCTCTGTGCAGACTCGCCATTCACGAAGACAGTAATGCTCCAGAATTTGTTAATTTGTCAGAAAATCTCAGAGAATCTGTAAGGAAAGGCCGAGTCTGTGGACCGATGGGCCCCCTACTGCTGCTCTCTCACCTCTTGTTCCTTTGCCTTTGCCCTCCCTTCATCTGTTCATCTCCTCCCATTACAGAGTCCAAGTACGTGAGGCCACCGCTCAGGTTCAGCAGGCACTGTCTGATCCGATCTTGCCTATCTGCAGCTGCTTCGTTTGTATAACAAGCTCGTCTTTAATCTAATCTGCAGTCAATGACGCGGTACATAAGTTCCCCTTAGCGTGGAATATTCTGTTTTATTTGCTCGTGTGTGGAAAAGTTTCAGGTGCAGGTGCAGAATGGTTTTAATTAGCCTGCAGATTATTTGAAACAAAGAAGTCATTCATTCCAAGCTGGATTGTGAGCCTATCCCACCTGCTACACAATCATGATGTCATGGCAGTCCAATTAGGAAAAAGTGACTCCCACTGGAGCCTCAGTCCCCTTCATTACTGCAGTCTGACATGTTGCCTTGTTCCCGCTAACGCTGAAATACCAAATCAGTCGAACTTTGTTGGATATTTGTGGCTCATTTTGACCAAAGAACTGGCTCACTGACACGCCCTGTGCCTTTCTGTGCAGGATACAAATTACAAACATCATTTCCAAGAAGGTCTCTGTGTACAGTATGACATCTGCTTTGGCTATTGTTCTGTCTGCAGCTGTCTGGTTGTGTTTGGTTTCAGTTTTTTACGACTAAATGAACTTTGGTTCCGAAGGAAAGCGAAAATAACGCATTTCACAACAATTCAGTGATTAAAGTGGACATTTTCAGTTCGCTTTCTCAGTAAATCATTTGAAGATCCAACAGCTACAATTCTGACTTGTTACTCAGGGCTGGAATTTTCTTGCATTCGAACAAGCTCTGTGTTGAGCTGCTGAATGAAGCTTCTGTCCAGATTAATAACGCAGCTGACGGCTTTTTGCCATGACACCCCTTTTCCGTTTGGGCTTTAAACAAATAGAGCTTGACTGTAAAATGGAAACATGGATGATTATACAATACGGTAAAAGTGGACCGTTGATTATTTAAGCAATTTAAACTGGTGTATTTGAACAGGATTTCATATTTCCTCACTGATAAGCCTGCGTGTTCTTCTTCAGGTCCCATAAAATATAAAACATGCTGCTTTTTATTATGTTTCCAAGCCATATCTTCCTGATGACCCTATACACCTGCTTCTCATTGCAGTACTTCAGAAAGAGACGTAGCACTCTCTGTTTAAGGCAGGTGCAACTGAAAATATTAAGTCCGTGGTGAAGAGGAGGGCTGATGTTGTTTGGTCCTGCTGACCTCACTGACAGAGCGGCTCTGTCTCTGGATAGCAGATGTTCCCTGGAAGTGCATGTATTCATTTCATAAGGGAGTCGAGGCCAGCTAGCCCGGTCAGGGTCAGCCTGGGTCTCGGGCTCTTCATTTAGCAGTTTGCCAGGAGACGCTGCAGCACTGAAAGAATGTGTGAACAGTGCCTATTTTGTGATTTAAAGCCTGCCCAGGGTTTTGCCTCTGCCGCCTCTAGACTATTTATACCAGTAGCTGTCCTGCCAGGGCTGAATGAGCTGGGAAACATCATCCCAAAGCCCAGGAGAAATGCAAGCACTCTGGGAGCAAAGGCTGTTGTTTTTTCAAGCTCCTGTTGACAGAAATTCCGGCATGAGAGTAACTCTTCACAGTTTTAGACTGTGCCTAATGATAGAATATTTTATTTTCTGAACTGTATTTCAGTAGATCCAACTTTTTTTTCCCATTTTTATTCTTGCCTGTAACTTAAAATACCCATGCTCCATGGGCAAAACAAACATATACTAAACAAACTCTGAAGTGTAGGCAGATAAAAAGATGATAGAAAGCACACCATCAGATTTCCCTCCTTGCACTGATGCTGGTCCTCTTCAAACATAAATCTGGAACTTTTTCCTTTCTTTATCAAAGATGTGGTAGGAGCTGTGACACTATCGAGATGAGAACAGGAGATCAAAAATGAGTATTTTCCATTTAATCTTCTCATGCAGCACAGTCACATTAACGATGCTCACCTTTAAGCATCAGCATAATCCAAACAATCACATTCAATCCAGTTATTTTAAGTCTTTATTCTCTGATTCACTGAGCCATGATGAGCGGGCTCCTTGAATGAATACTGTACATGCTTTAGCTACTGCTGGAGTATTTTAGGCTCTGTTTGAAATCACAGGCAACATCTGAACAGCAACCCACTGTTACACAAAATAAAATGTTAATGTGCTCCTGCTGTTTAGGTGTTTAGCCGCAAATAATTGGATTCAGAGATTATCTTTAGTGATGATCATTCCTTTAAAAGTAACTGTGTTTGTACAGAATAAGAACTGCTTGCTTTATGAGCATTACAGAAATACAGACCTGCAAAAATGACACTCTAAACCGCATTTTGATTATGATAGTGCCGCCAATTTGTTACACCCAGCTGCTTCTCCTCTCTCCACCTTAAAAAAAGAACCAGCAAGCGACTGTACACTCAAAGTGATGCTTTAAAGGTCTGTAGGAAATATTTCGGTAGGCGCAAAAACTGACTCGTGGAACGCGGACAGTGCACTGAGTTTAGCTAATTTAACACATGACATGTATGTTATATTCTATTGTGCATTTAATACACATATTCTTACTTAACCCTTTATGCCACTTTTGATTATAGGCTAAAAACCCCGCATGTAGTATTATTGGTAGGGTGTTTTGCCACTTTGCAGCCCTTTGGTGATGTCCTCAGGCACTAATTTGTGCAATATCAGTGATGTTCTACATTAACTTATATGTTATGTTATGTTTTCCTGCAAGATTTAAAAGTGGCATGTATAAAATTACCATAAAGGCATCAGAGTCATATGTGGACTGAGTACAGCTAGCCTAACAGATACACAATACTGTTTGTGTGCCCTAAAGTATTTTTTTTTTCCTCAGATATTTTTATTAAAGTTTCTGCATCCATTTTTACAAAAGACCTACAGTATTTTTTGATTGAAATCACAGTTTGTATTACTTTTATCAAATGTAAAGGTTCATATCAACGTGAAAACTGAAGCCCCCACACTCACTACAGTGTCCATATATATCACAGAAATCACCTTCCTACTGCGGTGCTATAATTTACAAGCAGCACTGAACGCGGCGTGTCCCCATTGGCTGGTGCGGGTTCATTGAATCCCCTCCTCTACCTTTGTCAGTTCCTTGCGCTCCCGTTGAAACGCCTGGTTGTTGTTTCCCGGGGCTTGGAGGAAGGAGAAGTTACCTCTGCTCTGCTGCAGGTTTTCGGGACACCGAGAGAGGACAGCGGGATCTGCCGAGGAAGCTTTTCTTTCCCCTGTGACCACCCGGCTGGCCGTTAAACTGAATGGAGTAGCGGGATAAAAAGGCAGGAGGGATTTAACCTTATCCATCACCTTGTAAAGCACGGCGCGGTGAGAGCGGCAACGTGCAGCACTGCTGCGCTGGATTGTGTAGGGAGCAAACAAGGGAATAACACAAACAGAGATGGTTTACTACCCGCAGGGACCTTCACACACACCACTGCTGCTACTGCTCCTCTGAACTTTTCAGTCCTAGAAGTGCGCAGACGAGAAGGGGGTTAAGAAAAAGGGGCTCGTTCTTATCAGCAAGAAGGGATTAATGATGCCGGACCAAATCACAGTTGCAGAGTTTGTGGCAGAGACCAATGAAGATTACAAATCGCCGACCGCCTCTAACTTCACCACCAGGATGTCCCAGTGTAGAAATACAGTGGCTTCCCTGGAGGAGGTGAGTGATGGTAGCCCCTTGTTTTGCAAACATAAATGAGTTCTATTCAGATTTTCCAGTATTGGCAGGTAGTGACGTAAACGGTTACCACTCACTTACACATCCTTTAACCTTTATATTCACGCTTTGGCAAACTCAGACATCATTAATTAGAGGTTTTTTTTTTAACTGTTTTGCGTCTACAATGTGCTCTGGTTGTAATTCAGTTTAATTTTAATGTCCAATTAGAGATCAGTCCTCACAGGTTTGCACAGCATTTACAACATATCTATCCGTAAACCCCCGATTCCCCAAAATGGAAGGAATCTAAAAATGTATAACAGAGGAGGGGTTCTCCTTTCTAAGAGGACTAGACATGCAATAGATGTCTCATGTACAGAGTAAATGAATGAGGTAAATTAGGGGCTGTGAGAGGATTAAAAAAAAAAGAAGAAGAAGAAAGAAATCAGTCAAATATACACGACTTTTCACTGTTCCTGCACAGAGAGCACTTTGTGTTCTCCTTTAACTTGCAGGTCATCAGGAGGAAGGACACTTCCGCTTTGTTTCCTGACAGCCCTCTGCTGCCTCCCTCCCTCTCTTGTTGTAGTTTCCCTACTTTGTGTACTGTAATGGCAGAGCCTCGCCCTGCCTCCTGGTAAAAATAGAATTTCCCACATGAGTAGCTCCGTTTGTTATGTGTGTTAGTGTGTCGCTGCTTTGTTTGCCGTTGGGTGGCATGTGGAGGTAATTGGGGGTTTAATTCTGGTGTCATTAAGGTAAAAAGTTTTGGAACTGGTGCAGTCATTTTTCCATCTAACACCTTTTTATTTAAAAATAAATAAATAAATAAAAATGAAAAGATGAGGGAATCTGGTGGCTTAGATAATCCACATATGGGCTCAGTGTCAGCTTAAGCTTCCTGATCCTCCACACCTTGGTGAGGGTTGTGGCTTCATTTTTAACCTGTGTATATGTGTGTGCGTGCATGGAGGACTGAGCCAGGCAGACGGTCACACACCTGCTCTAGCTGACAGGTGCTTCTCCTTGGCATCAGCCACCATTCTGCACATGGTTTGCCTCAACCTTTTCATTTATTTATTTATTTATTTATTTATTTTGCTGCTGCTCATTTTTTAAAATAGCCACTAATCTCCAGTTGGGAAGGATTTTCAGCACTGCTCGAATGTCTTTTCCCGTAGAAGTAAACATAAAAGTGTTTTTTCTCTTCTTAAATAGCAGGTCAGCTGTAATTGGTGGCTTTGTGAGCTTGAATTGTTGGGTTGAGAGACTAATTCAGCAGCTTTGTTTTAGAGTGCTGCTGCCGCTGGAGAGGCGCACAGAGTGGCGTGTTGTTGTTTCACATTGACCTGCCCAAAGCTGAGGCTCAGGGAACACAGGGCCTTATTGTTGGGCCTAGCGGAGCTCGCTCACTTTGGTCTGTTTGACCAATTAAACGCTGCAGTGGAAGGGGAACACTTCCTCTCATTGTCTGCAGGCCTGCCTGGAATTTCAAGCGCATTTACGCAAACATAAATACATTTACATACACATGCGTGCACGAGCACCTGTTAGTGGTGCACATCTTCCTGGTGGCTCATCTTGGAAAAAACTGACTATCAGTCAAATGGACAGTGTACTTCACGCATTTAACCTAGAGTATAATAATACACCTGCATACTGTCTACTCATGAATGCTAGACAGTGAAGATTTTATACTGCTGTTTTCAGCATTATACCGATCGTCGAACCTTGTGCTGATTCTGGCCTTTCTGTTTGCTGTACAAGTGCTCATTTCTTTGCTTTTACCCTTCAGCTGACAGTCGAGGACAGAGCAGCAGTGTACTCTGTGATGCTACAGTGTGTTGGTATATGATTTCAGGTGACACTTGTGAGCTTTGTTTCCCTGTACAAGCTCCACTCGACAAGTAGAGCTTCTCCACTAAAAATGTGTTTTTATAAAATGACCACACTGCTATCATTTGCACAAAAAATGCATTTTATGGTGCAGTAGTGTATCGTGGTATCTCCTGTTCCACTGCTTTAGGAGCTTGCCCCCCATTATAACTTAGCAATGGGTTATTTATTAGTAGAAAGGAATGATTACTAGTGTTAAAACAGTCCTGTTTGCTGTTTGGGAAAATACAGGAGGTTTATCTGCTTTATCCTGTACTGTTTTGGAGATGCAAACTGCTTATAAACCTGGACGCTGCACCTCTTTGGAAGGTTTCATCCAATAATCTGTTTTCCTAATGAAGCGTGTTGTAAAGTACCTGATGGGCTTACAGTGTCAACTTCTTTAAAGACTCTGATCTTTGTTTCTGGCTGTTTATAGAAAAGCTTTAAACATGTTAACCAAAGCGGAGACTGCACCGCTCTGAGAGTTTATGTAAACGGGTGCACATTGTTGTGTAATTATTTCTTTCCAAACTTAATTGCATCTGACAGAATCTTAATTAGGCTAGTAGCTTTAAAGTGCTGGCTATTAGGAGGCCATTCAGAGAGCTTGTGCGCATGTGGGTGCTCGTTTGTAAAAACCACAACAATAAAAAGCTGTTTATCCAGTAAGAGGATATTGGGCTTTGTGTCATGGCCCCCCTCTGTGCTCATGTAAAACACTTGTGCTGACTTTGCTCTGGGCACACTTTTCAGCAGTCGAGATGTAGGATCTGTTTTTCTTTATTCGTAATAGTCTGTAATCGTTTTTCTCATTCCTTATTTAAAAATATGACACTGAGGCAATCGTTATTATGTCAGCTGTCAGGTTTTTTTTGTTTTTGTTTTTTGTATAACACAGACTGTGCATATCAGGAAAAACCATGAGCTCAAGTGGAAAGCAGGACTTGCCCTGAGGGATGATCTGATCCCTGTCTATTGATCACGCTGAAGAGTCATGCACTCAAGGCTCACTCGAGGAGAAACTCATGAGTATGTTTCGCTGAAGTCAGAAATTGGCACACATTGTAGTCGTCTCAGGTCTGTTTTTGCACCTTCCCCCCCCCCTCTTTCAGTTACTAAAGGCTGCCTGGCAGACAGACACCTAAAACAGCTGCAATCAATAGAGTTGCCTCCAGGAACGAATCTCACGTGCTTTCACTTCTATCTTTGGCAGCAGTACCTGGTAGTTTCGTGTACTGTCACTATGTTGCGCTTGAAGCTCACAGAGGAGGTTAAAGAATTACTAGTACATTCATTCTGTGGTAAAGTGGGTCACTTACTGGGTTCGCGATGTGTAACATCAACAGTCCTCTCAAACCGTTGGCTAACGGTATGAAAGAGATGTTAGTCATACTTTAGACTGCTGAGCAGCAGCGTCTGGGGCTGTAAAACAGCCGTCACTACTTGATATTCAAGACAAGCTTTTGTGTTCTCAGCCCTTTGATCAACCCTTTGCAGGCAGACACACAATATCCGTTATGACATTACAGCTGCTTTCTCATTTAAAGTTGTTTGACAGGTAGAGTGTTTGCCTCCCCGGTGTAGCTTCGTATGTAAAAGTATCCCTAACTTGTTCCTCGACCTCAGTATATTTGTCTTTCTGTTGTTGTATAGTTATATGATATGTGTGTTGCTTGTGTGTGTGTGTGTGTGTGTGTGTTTTCTTTTAAGGATCATGTAAAACATTGTCCACCACAATACACACTCACAACAAAGGAAGACAATTACTTCATGTAACGTAGCATAAAGTATTTATGAAAGGCCACTTATCATGCAAGTGTTTCAACATTTGACAAAAAGACACCTTACAGCTTGCTCTAAGTGCGTAGTTTAGGTAAGGCCTCAGTTAAACAAGACTAGAGATGAGTCAGCAACCTCTAGCTGCTAGGGAAAATGTGTATTTCCAGGGAAAAATGTTTATCTCCTGGCTGTTTGTGACTGGTAGCTGGCACTCACTGTGAAATTGACTGCTAAAGCCCTGCTCACACAGACCAAGAGAGTGTTAAGTGATCTCACTGTTGACCACAGAGTGCTTGGGAGAACTTTATATTCTTTAACCTGTTGAGGTTTCTGGCAGTCGCTGGAGTGAAATTGGCTGCAAAGTTCAGTAGATGGTACTGCACCAAAAACCTTCCCGTGATTGCTTTAGTTGCAAGTTGGGTGCGGTGGTTGACAATAGTTTTCATGGAAGGTGCCAACTTGTCTGCAAACACTCGCTGTTTACTGTACATTGTGTTTACTTTGGTTTACAGTGAAACTGCGACGCAAGCCAGAAGTGGAGACCGTTCACTTTCAAAGTAACAGTTGCTTACTGCTTTAACCAGCACTTTCCAAAAGGTGCAACTTTTACTTTGAAAGTCAACATTTCTAATTCTGGTTTGCATCACAAGCGTTTGTTACAAGTCACCAACTTTCATGCAGTCTACAGGCAACCATGGTGATGAACTAGAGACCAGTTGCAAGGAGGTTGTTGTAGGTCTTTAGCTTACAATGTGAAGCTGTTGTTGTGATTTGGTGCTGTGTAATTAAAGTTAAATTGACTTGCTACAGCAGCCGGTTTCACCTGGTGACAGCCGGCAATGTCTAGAAACCACTTGCCATCTGGTTGAGGAATACATGTTTTTCTGTAGCACCAGCAGTTTCAAGGGCATTGTCAACTGGGGTCGATGCGATTGTAAGTGACGTGTCAGAATACCGCGTGCAGGATGCAGCACCGAAGACATCTATTTGCCCATGCGTGCATACAGATTTTATACAAGGCAGGTTAAACAACAGGTTAAAGATCTGCTGATGTCCGATCAGGCGGTTTAAAATTTGCATTTTTACATGTACTTCCATTTGTTCAAGAGCCTCGGGGCTGCAGTGCTTTTGTGAAAACGGCTCAGGTTACTGAGCCAGAAAACTTAATGAACCATGACAAGGAGCAACTAGAGGTCCAATCTGAAGCTTTAAGTGACTTCAAGTTCATTGAAATGCTAAAAAAAATCAGTTTCTTGATGTAATGGCAATAGTAAATGACTGATGCAGAATACTGCATGGCTTATGCCCTCTAATACACCCACTCAGTGGGCCTCTCCTTCCGGCCTCTATCTCATTGTTAAGTTTATTCATTTTTCGCAGACGAATAACGGTTATTTATAGCCAAGTCAGCTTTTCATGGATTGTTCCTGGCGTTGAGGGCAGTTGGGGGTAACTCGGTCTTGAAGGCTAGCATCATTATTCATCCATCTGGCTATTAATTCACCCAACAGAGGTCCATGACTCTGGCATGCCAGCTATGCATTGTAAAGCCTGCTGGATTATTTGCACTTGATTTTGTAGTGAGATTATTTTGTGAGTATCTCTGGGAATGGAAATGGCATTCACAGCATGCACGGGTGCTGGCTTTGCAGCCCATACCAGTCTGCAGTCTGGTTCTCACAGACTGTTACTAACTTTTCTAATGCTGGTGTGCAACATGGGGATGTGGCTTATGAAAAAAACCCAGTGTGTTTAAAAAAACAGCAGCT
Source organism: Pundamilia nyererei (assembly GCF_000239375.1). Classification (NCBI taxonomy): domain Eukaryota; kingdom Metazoa; phylum Chordata; class Actinopteri; order Cichliformes; family Cichlidae; genus Pundamilia; species Pundamilia nyererei. Next base: position 5,040,610 of record NW_005187411.1, read on the forward strand.
GATTACTGCCTGCTCTGAGTCTTTAGCCTCTCATCTCTTTATAGCACCTCTAAGCCTAATCTGAAGCCACCAGTTGTTATGGGTACATGCTCTAACTTGACGCTATCCTCTGTTAGCACATGGTGATATCTCTTAATTTCTAGTCTGTTCTGCATAACCGGTTGGAGCAGGACAAAACATTTATTCTTCTCTTCTACTATTTGCGTTGACATGTTTTACCTAAAGTGCAACAATTTGTGGTGGATGTGTCAACATCTAAAGACAAATGTGGTCTCCTAACTCATTTTACACATGTCATTCTGCTGGCTTGTGTTGATTTTCCAGCAGCTCCCGGGCCTAAAGAGAGCGTGGCCTTCTCCTGTCCTGATTGCTGCCCCATCCCAGGCGTGGTTGGTGTTAACGGCTGTGACCTGGTCAGGGACAGCAGCTGCACCCCCATTGGAACAGGTGGCCTGGAGGAAAGTTTTAACAGCCTTCAGACAGAAGGATTATCAGTGCAGGGACAATCCACATCTAATAGCTTTAGAGCCACACAGTTGGATCTATAAGCTCTTACACATACGGCCTAAATGCGCCGTCTGGTCCAAGTGAGCAACCCAAACCCCCAGCCACCTCGGCCAGTCTTCTGTATCCCACCAAAGAAGCTTAATGATGCTCTCAGTAATTGAAATGGGATTTCTGGCACGATCACAGCAGTCTTGTCTCCTCCCTTCATTCTAACTCTTTATCCGTTGTCCCTCGACTTTGCCTTAACTGTAGTTAAGGCACCAGAATAGGCCAAGTATGTTGAAGCAAAGCCAAATCTTGGGATGAGCTCTTGAATTTTTAGCTTTTAGTTTATTTTCTATAGTAATCTTGCTTGAGGTACTGGTGATGGAATACTTAAAGTTGATATCTGGGGAAAGACATGTTGCATGTGATTAAACACTCTCACTTTATAACTATATCTGTGGTAAAAGTCCCTTTTCATTATCTGTGTGGGACTGCTAACTCAATGATTCCCAAGGGTTTCAAATGGGAGGTGGCTGTCCGGCGTCTGGGGCCTGGTAATGCAGTGTTTGTGTTATCATCCTCCTCAGATGGACTCTGGCCAGGACTCTCTATGATGTACCTCATTAAGATCTATTAGCGGCAAGCGTCCCAGCCTTGTCCCAGTCACTTCAAAGCATTGATGCCTTTTATCCTCCGTGGCTTTGACTGTTACGATGTGATATGATTTTATTCAGTTTTGTGTGCTGTCTAGACTTGTGGGTGAACGCATCAGGACTTGGTAGCGAATTCATTTTCCTTTATTGCAGCCTGTTAGTCATTGTTAGACCTAATAAGTCTGTTTCATTAGGAGACAGGGTGAAAATAGTCAGAAACTGAGTCCGGCATGGTGAAAAGGACTGAGGTTAAAGGACAAACTGGCTTCTCTCTGTCCTAAACAGAGGTTAGGGGGTTAGACACCAGGGGCACTTGGGGGTGCCTGGAAATTAAAGCCCATCTCATCCATCAGAGTGTCCTGGCCCAGATTGTCAGAGACGGCTGCTTTTGATGGCTTTTGTTCCCTCACAGGCTCTACCTCTTCCATTAATGAACTCCGCTATTGATTTGTAGTCCCGTCCACTCCATGTTGCTTAGGCCCACGGTGCCGTGGGAGGGGTGAATCCTCACAGTTGTGCTGTCCTGTTGTCACTTTCACTCAGAGATCTGACCCAGACCTCTCCTTTGTTTGTTCTAGCGTTGCCTCCTCAGAGGCTCTCAAGGCAATCTTAGTTCGATTGCTTCTGACTCGCTTGGGGCCTAAGATCAGTTGTACGGTGTTGGAATTACACATCGTTAGTTTGGAAGGTGCGAAACCTCCAGTCGAACCTGCACCGCCACCCTTCAGTTGTAGTACTGCTCTGCAACATCCAACATCTGTCCTCCTGCTGTGCAGTTTTCATAAAATCAGTGATAAATTAAATGTTCAGCATAAGTCACAAAGCAAATGCTCTAAAATAGATTTGTAGAATTCATTTGTGGGAGTCTGCTACAGCACTGGAAACAGTGATACTTCCTGCAATTTTTGAAGCATGTTTTATCTGCAGAGATTGCCCGAGTCTGACACTTTTCAGATTGTCTGAGTTTCGTAGAGCGGAGTGAGTTCATGTCAATCGGAGCTCTTTTCAAGTTCTGAGTTCCCGGCGGAGTTCAGAGAGGGTTGTGTGAAATACAGGTCATCCTCGTCTCTACGTCTGAAGTGCGCTCTCAAACCAACAACAGCACACAAACACAATCGTGGTCTCTGTAGTTTTTTTACAGCAGAGTTTTCCAGGAGAAAACAGGTCATTTTCCCCTCTGTCTCTCAGGCATCATGTTGTAACTGTTGGTCTCTGGCACAGGAGTCTCTGACACCGTGAAGCTGGCACAAACGTCCGTGTGAAAAGAAGCCAAACAGAAACTTTAAGGTGAAGTCAGAGGAGGGTTTTTTCCCCACTGCTTCCTCAAAGTGCAGCACATTTGGTCCTTATTTCCCCCCCACCCTCTCCTGCAAACTTTTATCAGCCTCCTGCTACTTTTATAAACTTCATTAAATACTCCCCCTCAAAGTTAGGCAGACCGTTTTAGCAGGTTTTAAATACATGGCACCATCGGGGTCTTAAGCCTGCTGCTCATTTAACCCTCATTTTTAAGATCTTTTATGTTATATTTGAAGTCATGCACAAAGCGTGGCGAATACAGTGATGCAGACCTGAATCTGTTAGTGATGGGCTGGGGCTGCTCAGATGCTATAGATGCATTTCACTTTGATGCAGTGCAGCTGTCTGGGGAAACCAAAAGGAAACCATACTTGCATTGGGGTCTCTCACCTTGTAAAATGTAAAACACCCTGAAATACGCCTCGGGACTTAACATGAAAGTTTGTTTTCTCTGCCACTTAAAGCGCTGCAGTTGATGTTGTCATCCCAGTGTGATTTCTGGCAGCTGGTAGTCAAGGCTGTGGTCCAGCAGCGGTCTTTGTAGTGCTCACCGAGGAGCTGTAAAGCAGCGAGTGCACGGTGCTAAAGTACTTGTGGGTGGATGAGATGTTTTCAGAAACTTGCAGTTGGGGAGAAAACTTAAACAGAAACTAAACCGAAACTTCCCAAGTGAGTTCAAGCTGGAATTATTAGGCTCCCTGGAAAAAGATGTTGACTCATAATAAATGTAGTCACTGTTTAGCTTTGTGCTGGAGTCTTCATCAGTTCTGTCGCCAGAGATGCAAAAATGCACGCATTTCTGTGTTAATGAGCTCATGTCAGCGTAGAGTTTTCCATGCTGACCTCGGGCAGACTAACTTCTCACATCTCAGCAGTCGAGGGAACAGAAAGCCTGCAACTATGGCCCGTTAGCAGTCCGCTCCACGAAACCCACCTCTGTCCAAATATTGACTTTTCTCACTCAGCACAGAGAAAGGTTGTGAATGAAACACTTGAAAGTGTCTTTAAAGGAGCTCTTTTAAAGAGGGAATTCATCTGCAGCTCAGCTGAAGAGGTTTAAAATCGAGATTATAGATAAAATCTGTCTCGGGTGGAAAATCAGAAGCAGAGACATAAGAAAACGGCATGGCTTGAGCACAGCTTCCTCAGAGACATGCCTCTTGGTTTTAATGTCTGCATGTTTGGGGACATATTATACTCATTATACATTTCAAAGTAGCCCTTATATTTACTTTGAGCCTCGATGCAACTAAATTCATCCACTGTTGGGTTGAGTCTTTTTTTCTTAGCTCCTGTTCCTCGCAAACAAAAGGTTTGAACAGGAAGAGAGACGGGCTTCTGCGCTCGGTGTCGCACCTTTGTGACTGAGATGATCATATTAAGCCACATTAAACATGTTGCTTCACATCATACAACATCATACAGAGCCAAGAGTTTAAAAAGCTCTCCAAGGGGATTACTCGTGGCTGTTGTGACCTCAATGTTTGTTTAATATAATAATAACCACTGTGAAGGGAGACTTATGACAAGATATAAGGAAAAGCATAGTAGGTCTACTTCAGTGTTCTGAGTTTTGAGCTGAGACACAGATCTTCCTTCACCGACACAGAGCGAGTTTCCCTTCCTGTGTTTACACTGTGAAACATATGGAAGTGCAGACAGCAGCCCGAAGGCTGGTCAGCACTTTGCACTGTGCAGCTGCTTCAACAGCACACCTGCAGAAAACCTGACTTGTCCCTTTTTTGTAATGTTTCAGAGAAGACTGCATACAAATGTAATGTTTTATTTAGGTTTCTCTTGGGCCCAAGTATACTTTTTTTTTTTCCCCCCCAGGTGACTCAAAAAAAGGGAAAGTTTTTGATGCAGTCTCACACAGTGTATAGATGGGCGTTAACCTCGTACACCTAATGATAGACGTTCATAAGACACTTATGTAGCGCTAGTGGTCGACCTGCTAACCGTGGTGAGTCAGTTGCTGTTTGGCCTGTGAAATCTTTTACACAGCTCATCTGCGGTTTCAGATATGAAGTTAGATCTGTCTCATGAAGAGATCCTGTTCCAGTTTTTGCTGTGTGGGCTGACCACCTCGCAGTGGGGAAATAAATATAAATGTGATGTTGAGTGCAGTCAAATGATTTTCACATCAAAACTTAGGCTTTTTCTGTCCTATTAACTCACTCTTTTAGTTGTAGTTGTTTTTTCCGTGGAGCTACTGTACCAACACATGCAGCAAATCCTAGGCTGCTGCTTTCTTACTCCCTGGTTTCCACTATATGAAGCAGACGCTTCCTTGGGTCCCCGTCGCAGGCGGTGGGGAGCTTAAAGGGTAAGGTTATAAGACGACTTATAAAGACGCACAGACAGAGCGCAGATGTGCGTGTGTGTGTGAGCTTCAGAGAAGTGTGTGAAGATTTCTCGGATTGCCTTTCTTTAAAATTTAACGTGTTTGTTGTCTGCTGATGGGGCCTCTGAGGAAAGAGGGACGGCATCTTGCAAAGCAGACATGCTGTCATCAGCAGATAGTTAGCTGGCAGGAACAATGGGGCTGGGTCTCTGTCTTGTCTGTCAGTCACTCCTGCATGCAATCATCCAGGAATGTGTTTCTTCTTCAGACAGAGGAGAAAGAGGTGGAAACTGCTACGATAAAACAGCCCTGTTAGCTGGACCCACTTTTGCTGGCGTTGTCGATCACTCCCCGCTGTCTCACATGGTCTTCGTGTTCTCACTACCTCACTGTGTTTTGGGTTTTGTTTCTCTTCTCAAGATATAAAGGTTCTTTTGTCAGTTACAATTATTTTGTCCTTATATAATGTCACTTTTTTCAGTCTGAAACCAGATTTGAAGTAAGTTTTAGTTTAGAGCAGGTCACCTACTAATTGGAAGGTTGTTGATCTGCATGCCAAATATCCTTTTGCAAGATAGCAATCCCAATTTGCTTTCCAATGCATCCATTGGAGCATGAATGTTATCAATGTTGGATAGAAAGCACTTGCATTGGAAAAGCATAGAAAAAAGTGCTTGTATGAATGAATGTTAATGAGTGAAGTTGTATTAAAAAAAAAAATTCTTTGAGTGCTCCGTTTGAGCAGAAATGATATCTGTCCGCTGTTTTTTTTTTTTTTCTTTTCTCCTCTTAAAAAACCCTTTAAATTCTTTTAATTTTTTTTAAAATGTAAACTTTAGTGGAGTGGAGTTGAGCATCATCAGCATTATTCAGCTTTACGGTGTCTTCTTTCCTTCTGTCTCTGATATTATCTATCAGCTGTGGGCTCACGGCGATCAGTAACATGACATATAATACTCAGCAATTCAGGAAATGTACAAACTCAAGTGAATGGATCACTCTGACAGTCACTCCCCGTGACCCTGCGTTAGTCTGCGCAGATCGGCTGCAGCAGATGCTGCTTTGTTACAATCACCACGATGATGATGCTGATGTCATGCCTTTAAGATGATTATCAGTGGAATTCAGTTTGGGTCTCTGATCCTTCACAAGATGGGAGAAAAGTGCGCTTCTAGTTAGTTTACTGTGAACTGCTAACAGGGAGGAGAAAACGGCTGACATTGCAGAAATGTCACATAAATTTGGCTGGTGAAGCAGCTCCAGGCCGGGCGACGAGGCCTATTGTGTGTGTGGATTCAGCTCGGAGCCTGGGCTGATGAAATATTACAACACCGCGGAGTTCCCCTCACACTGTGAATACATTTCTGCTTCAAACAAGTTTTTACAAAATGTCGCGCTATGCTCAAATGTGGGCGGTGCATCAGAGTGCAAATGTGTGAAAGTGATTGATGGGTCATGTGAGAATGAGTCAGAGGAGTGTGTTTGGTGGGTTTATTACCCTGCTGGCCTGTCAGACCACTCTGTGCTGATTGATGGTGTGCTTTGTGTTTGAGCGGGGGACACCTTGTGTGTTTGGGAGGCGAGATGCCTGTTCCAATGTACATGTAAGCCTTGGACTCGTCACTTAGTGTTGTTATGAGAGAGGTCAACCAGAGGTTTAGAGGTAACGGTCTGTGAGAGCAAAGTATTGACAGCTGAGCAGCCAGAACATAAAAATTGGCTTTTTAATATTGTGCCACTGAAAATAGCTCTGACCCATCGGATCGCACTCCGGCACCAGGTCATTGACCCAGTGTGTGGGGAGGGAATCGTGCACTCTTGGAGCTTATCCTGGGCTAGTTTTGCAATTAGGAAGGGCACATTTTCTTCCAGCTGGAGGCATCTGTCATGGGGGAGTCCCATTAACCTGTTTGGGGAGCATGTCAAAGTAATATCCATAAAAATGAGAAGACTCTAGCCAATTGCAGCACACGAGGCAGCATGTGAGTAGTGAAATGTATTCTGGGATAGTGCCGCATCCACCAGCGCACCCAGTTTGCATATGCATTGTAAACCTACTGCAACACAAACCTGCTTTATGTGAACAAAGCTGGACTCTTTTATTCATCACAACTGTTATAACCTGCACAGGGAAATGAGGTCACATTGAAATCAATGTTGCCTGAATGTCAGTGTTTCCCTGTGTAGTTTGCAGTAGTTGACAAATAACTTCTAACATAGAGGCTGTTTGCTGATACTGATGCAGAACACATAGCTGCCATCTGACTGCTCTGATACAGCATATGCACCAAAATCTTTAGTCACAAAACTAACAGATTGCGGTAAATCTGATCCGTTTGGCTCGTCGTCCTCCATGAAAACATGCACTTTATTGCCAGAGAGTCCCGCTGAGTCAGAGTCAGGGTGCTCCATGACTACCGACCTCGTCTTGTGTCGTGTATTTTTTTTAATTTAACATATCATTCTTATCTCTTGTTAAAGAACTTGCTGTTCAGCTTAACTGGAGCTGTGTGAGCTTGCACCTGACCGTTATCTCAGTGCATGCAGCACACATTTTGCACTTGTTTTAAAATGATGAATTAAACATACACAGATGATTTATTTTTTTAATTTTTTATGCACAAAACTCGTCTGTAAAATTCTGCCACATGCGTTAGCTTCCGCAGCTCACCTCTGTTTGACCTCTCGTCCTCCAAACCAAAACACACTCAACCTCAGATGATCAATAAGCAGATGAAAGGTTCAAGCATGTTTTTCTGAAATTGCTGGCTAGCTTAAATGAATTCAGCTATACATGAGGGAGTTTTTATGACACCCTGAGAGTTACAGGGTAACTGTGAAATTGCACATCATATCGCCTCAAGCGCCAACCCCTCACTATGTTTGATATGTTTTGAGCCTGAAAATCATTAACTCCACCTTATGTTGAAGAGGGGATCAATGAGATCCTCCTGGAGGCCTTCTACACTCTCACAGAAGCTCAGATACCAGCAGAAATGCTTTGAGTGCTTTTATGGCTTTCGTTCTTAGCACTTGGAGTAGACTTGATGTACAAAGGCAAGCCCCAGGTGAGATTAGCTCTACTAAAAAAATGCGCTCTGGGTTAAAAGTCTTTGTGTAGTTGAATTGGTTTGGCGGCGTATGCAGAGATGATACTCTTTGTAGGAAAGCTGTACTTTTCCTCAGTCCTTTTTCCGATTGAAGCTCAGTCAGAGCTACAGCTGCAGAGTCTGTCTGAGCCAGACAGAGCTAATGGGATAATGGCATATGTTACAGATGAGTCATTTAACGGTAGCTGAAGGAACTAAAACCACAGAACTGTAAGTCCCACTTATATGCAAAAGCTTCTTTTAATTTGCACAGTTCCTCTGGTTAAATACATCATATTTTATTTTTAGCACATGTTACTGTTACCAGACGCTGCTGTCTGGAAGCTTAGTTGTATAAACACATATGTTCAGGGGGGGAAAGCAGTTATATTTAGAAATTTGAAATATTAGCACTTTGCACATGCCTGTGTTTTCACAGCATGAAAAATGCCTGAACTGTATATGGGAGAGATTTGGTCTTCTGTGAAACGCCAAGTAGAGGTTGACAGTGCGGATAATGTGCTGCTGTTTCAGGGGTCAAGGCTAGGTGAGCGTGACCGCGGGGTATTTTTCAGCTGAAATGAGCAGACTAAATGCATTTGTCAAAGGCAGGAGTGTGTCATGTATCTTATTAGTTTAGCATTTGTGTTAACAGTTCTGCACATATAAAAAAAAAAAAAACTATTAAGAAGTTAATAAAGAGAGTAATGAAACAGGAAAATGCCCACCAGTGTCTGCTAATAAGGGAAGGTTAAATCTTTCATCACTAAAAGTGAGTGAAGTTGATTGAGAGCTCTCCTGCTGGGGTAATGTTTCTTTTTGCTTCATGATGGATGTGGGAAATAATCTTCCTGCTATGTTTCCATCCTCAGTCTGCTAATCTGCTGATCTGCTAACTAATTTTCTCATCTGCAAATTAGTGATTTGCATCAAACACGTCAGTGCCAAAGTGCCTTAAGCTAGCATGCTTTTCCAGTGATTCCAGTAGGCTGCTTTTGTTTCAAAACAGATTTCCTATTGTAAAAGACTCCTCGGCTCGACTCATATGGCCGACCTTGTGAATGGTAAGTTGTATCCCTCTGGTTTTCTGTCAAACCCACTCTTAGTTACAGGCATAGAGACCAGTGGGGAGTCCACTGGCAGACACCAGTTCCTCCACCCAGTTTGTGAGTGGTTGCTAACAGCTTCTGTGAAGCCGTTTGCTAAAGCTGCTGTCATGTATTTTGAAAGTAAAAGTTTAGCCTTTTTTGCCTTCACTGCTGCTCGGCAAGTGGTTGGATAGTGTTTGCAGACTAGTTGGCAAGCAGCTGTGATATGCCGGAAAGCACAAGGAGGTTTTTGGTGCTCTTTGCGTCCAATTTAACATAGTGACAGCCTGCGTGACATAAGATGGCAATGACTAAAATCATCACCTGGCAGCTCCATAATAGTTGTTAGTTTCATGGTTTCTCTATCCATTTTTTTTTATTTACAGTTTTTTGAAGTTACATCGATTTTACATTGAAGTAAGTGTAAATGTCATAGCTCATTAAACTCATTAAAATGCTGTTAAACTATAAAAGTTTCATCATTCTGTTCAAGACTGATCCCCCACACCCCGTTAGTCTTTTTTCCCCTCTTTCATGAGTGTAACTGTATCCCCTAACAGACTGACAGGGTCCCCCCTCTTTACCCTTATAGGTGGCCTCTGTGAGCCCGTACTGACAGAAGAGTGAAAGAGGACATTGTGAATGTTCTTGTCTTTTCTCTGAGCTCTGTGTTTTATTCTGTCTGTCCCTCAACCAGTGCCATTTAATTTATCTGTCACTTTCCCTTCAAAGTCTCTCATCGCTTCCTCTTTTTCTGTTAGTGTGGGTGAGATGTGACCTCAGGGAAAACGACGTGCTGAGCAGTTATTCAGCATCTCGGAGCCTGGATATTAAAACGATTTATGGATTTAATAAGTTTTGTCATCGCATCTTGTGCAATTGCAGAGTAGAAAAAGTGCGTGTGTGTGTGAAGTATGTGTGAGTACATTGCTGAATGGGAGTCATTGTCTATTTTTGTTTTCAGGGAGTTGAGGGGATCTGATGGGTGTCAGTAAGACGGGGAGCGGGGCAGAGAAAAGTGGCGCCGGCTTTGCCCTGGTCAAGCGGACATACTTAACAAAGTCTCTAAAAACTTAATTTCCTAAAAACCCCCTCACCCCAAAAGATTCCTGTCATCACTGACACAGTGGCGCATTGTGTGAGCTTTTCTCTGTGAGACTGGCCTGAATGCATTGGAGGGAAGGTGTGTGCGTGCATGTGTGTGTGACTTTGGTTAATCATAGACTTGTGTATATATTCATTGCGGGGAAAATGCCCTTGTTGCAATGGACCTCAGTTACTCACTGCTCTTGCCCTACAAGCCGTTACAGTGATGAACACACACACACTAACACACTGACTAATGAGGGAGCCCAGGTCTATTCTTGGCTTTACCTTGAATAATGCATTGCTAGGAGCCACATCGGTGGGTTAGAAACGCACAAACTATAGCGACCACACACAGGCGTGGATTGAGGTTGTGGACTAAACCGAAACCACTCAACGCCTCATTACAATTCAGAGCAGAAGCACAATCTGGGATTAGGAGGTAACTATCTAACAGTACGCATTTAATAAAGGTGGTACATTGTGTTACTGCAAAGCATGGCTGCTTGCAAAACCTGAAAATCTCCACACAAATATGAGCGATTCAGATATGTCCATCTACCTCACAGGAAAAAGCACCGTACAGACTGGTGTTTCTGTATTCTGTGCACACTGTTGCACTACATCCTACTGAGTTTACCTTTGGAAGAAGAGTAAAGACCTCATGCAGACTAAACATACGCCATCTTTTTCACGCCATAAATTTGCACGAAGTTGAACGTTGACTTCTTAATGTGCTCTTCTCTGTGTGTCTGTCCAGGCTCTGGATGTGGATCGCAGCGTGCTGTACAAGATGAAGAAGTCTGTGAAAGCTATCTACACGTCTGGGCTAGGTGAGTCTTGACTACGCTCCATCACCACAGCAGATCGCCGGCCTCTTCTGCATTACTGAAAGAACAATGCTGCATGATTCAAATATTATGAACCATTTTAACATGCCAGCACTGAAGCAAAGAGTTAATTTGCAGTAAGACTAGATGCTTATGTCTTACCTTTTGAGTCTCCTTTAGGAGGAGACTCCTTGTTGGAGTGCAGTGAGCCGAATATTTCTACATCTTTATTTAGTAAAAAAATATTTAAGAGGTTGGTTTGCTGGAAATGCTTTTTTTCAGTTCCTTTGGTCTTTATTTTCTGTTTGATTTTAAAAGAAAGTATATCCTCTGTCTTTGAAGTGGAGAGAGAGGTTTGTCTTTTAAGCCCTGTGTATGTGTGTGTGTCATTACCATGCTCATTATGCCTGGCTGTGCCAGTGTTGGGTGTTTTTTAGTGTCTTTTGTTTGGCCTGCCTGACAGAACCCCGCTGAGAGGCAGAAATGGAGAGAGAGGGAGAGAGACCTCTGAACAATGTGCTGAGCACGTCTTTTTCAGAACAGTGTGAGCTCTGTTCAGGCAGGAGGGACAGCTGTCTGATCCAGACCCCCGGAAGGAACAGCTGGGGAGGGGCACAGCCTGTGTTTGTATGTGGCCGCTGAGGCATGGACACACACGTTCTCACGTCACTCTTAAACATGCATTTACATTTATAACGTCCAGCACTTTTCAGTCCCGTGTGATCTTACATGCAGGTGTAAGTGTAGGCGTATAAGCTGCAAAATGTTGCCGTAGGCTCTTCATTTGAATCTTTTTACTGGGACGTTGCTGCATTTCAGACGGTTTTTATAAATGTTTGGAGTAGAAACATTGCTTTGTCTGTAGGAATACCACAGGGGATGCTCTTATTTATGCTCGCATGAATGGAGGTCACCTTTTGTTATCAGCAATTATCAAGGAGAAGCAGCCCAGACACCAGTGTGTTTTGAGTATAACCCAGAGGATTTCAGCTTCATGTCTGTGTGATCCTCATGTGCCGAGTACATCGCATTTTTAAATGGAAACACAATAATGACAGTTATTTAGTATATTTTCCAAATACAGGCTACTAAATTAAAAGCCATGCCTTATACTTTAAGTTTTATTGATCCATATTTCTATAATAACGGTACATCCACTGAGTGTTGTGACAAGGGCAGTTTAAATTACTATCTGCCAGTTCACTTCAGGCTTTTTGTCGCTTACATCTTGCTAACTCGCACTTGTTTTTATTATTAGGCGGCTGCAGACCTCCTCTGTTGTGGCTCAGTGTGCTCCCTGCCCAGCAGCTAAGTGTATACAGACATTTAGCTGCTATGTGGGGAATATAGTGGAGTATGTTGCAGGTGAAGCCAGATAATTACCTTTTGGATTTGGTGGTGATCAAAACAAGAAAACCAGAAAAGTGACTATTATGTTTCTCAGGTGACCAACCCAACAGTGTGTATTTCCTCACTCAGCACACCTGTGTCCCAAATGAGCGTTGCCAGGTTGTTGTGTTATCCCAAAGTCTGACAGACCTCGGTATCATTAAATCTAATGTTTGTCACTTCAGGGTGGCAGGCTAATGCTAAGGATTTAGAATGAGCGATCGGCTTCCTTTGCTGCTGCAGCCGTCTACAGAAAGCTCGGCTTGCTCGCTAGTGGCTGCATATTTCGTAGTTGGACGGCAAGGCAGCCTTGTTTGTTTGACAGCATGCCAAACTAACCCGCACATCAGTGTAATGTAAATGGGTTACATAGCGCCGTAAATAAACAATCCCTCGACTGTAGTTTAGGAGCAGTGTTCATGTGGGCGGCTTTGCAAACCCTTTTACCTGCAGAAACAAGCTACATACACTCAAAAATGATCCTATTGGCTCTTTAAAACCAGCTGAGATTAATTAGATTGTAAGTGGTTAATGACACCATGCAACTTGTATCTAAAGCCAAGCTCTAACATAAATATAGAGGAAAAAGGATCACTTGAGTTTTCTTTGGGTAAAGTGTGAGTAATGTGACACATAGCAGGGAGCCTCAGCACCTGCTATGGCTGACTGACTCTTCCAAAATTCTGCAAAGATATTTTAGGCTGAGAAATAACGTTTTGTAACGATGAGGAGAAAGAGGAGCTGGGTAAGCAGAGGGAATGTTGAAGGTTTAGAGACTGTATTGAGGTCAAATCAACGATTTTTTAAAAGAATTACCATCTCAGGGAAAATCTGAGAGGCTGAGCGTGCATGGTGAGTTTGTAATGTGGATAAAGAAAAAGATGGGAAAGGGAGCGAGAAAGGTGGAGTGGTTTTAAATGAGCAGGAGAACCCTGTGTTGCTGCAGAGACCTGTCAAGGTGTCAGCATGTGGGTTTTGATGAATAAACCAGCAGCAGCATCTCAGACCTCAGAAGGAGCTGGAGCTGATCGCGCAGAGCTGCTCGGACAGGCTTGTCAGAGCTGCTGAACAGAGAATAACTGGAGGGGGATGATGTACCTGTAGCTGGGAAGGACATTTAGTTGCTGAATATAATGCAGAAAGCAGACCACGCTGCATCAGAGAAACACTGAAGTTGATCATGTGTCTGCAGGTAGCAGAGAAAATGAGATTCTCCATAAACTTTTAGCACGATTACCTTTAATTAATGTCTGAGATAAATGGGCCGAGGAGAAACTAAAATGAATGCAGAGAGGACTCAAAAAAGAGCTCATGTTATTTGTGTAAAGCGGTTTCTTGGATTTTAGTAAATACAATTTAGAAAATATAACGTTGTCTTTGCAAGACTGAAGGTTTCAGGTGGAGTTTGCAGCTGGTTAAGCTGCTGGGTACATAATTGATATTTATTTATGTTTATATATAAATATGTATATCAATGTTAAAATAAATTATTTGCATGTGCAGTGGCTTGCACAGAAATGTAGCTTTAGACAAAGTTAAGTTGGCCGAGCTAACCCCCCCAGTTTCTGTTTTCATTCTAAGCTAACTGGATTTGTACTATAGCACATGTTCTCACTCACTGTCATCTCACTTACTGTCCTCGTTCCAGGAATTTGCAAAAAAATTATTTTAGCAAAACATCAAACTTGAACTTTAAGGAAAGTTTTTTTTCTCTCCTTTGATTGTCTCTCATGCCTCTGCGATTCCTTGTCTCTGTCCTGTGGGATTAATAGTCACGCTTCCTTTTCTGTGTGCTTGTGGTCATTTTGCTCAGCGTTGTTTTCATTGAGTCCTTAGAGAGATCTGGAATTGATCGGAGGTCACCGGCGCATTGTGTCGCCGAGCGTCAGCTGACCCGGACTTACGAAGCTGTGTGGGAGAGACGGAGAGAGGAAGTTGCTATCTGGTGATTAAACCCCGCATGTGTGGGAGAGAAATGGAAGAGGCTGCAAAACAAGCCTTTGGGATGTAAGATAATCCTCAGCAGACGCCTGGAAAGCTGTACATGTGTGTGTTTGTAAGTTTAGGAGGAAAGATACAGCGGTGAATGCCACAGGCGTGAGCAGGCTTCTGTCTTGCAGTGAATGCAACTTTATCATTTCCTGAGGTTGAGCAACAGGAATCCTTTTCTCTCCCTTTGACGCACAATACGCTGCCATTTACTTTCAAGCTGACTTCTTAAGCCATTTCTCATGCTGATTTTAAATAGACAATAACATCCACTCTCAAAGTTTCCCTCAAAGGAAGATGAAAGTACTGACTTCAGTTATACAAAGGAGAGGGGACCATCTATCCTTTTATTTTCCTTATCTTCATACATTACTGAGACAATATACGCTCAACAGCCAGTTTATTCAAACTGCTTATTAATGATCTACTGCAAATAACACGAGAAAGCTTGTTTCAGAGATACCAGGAGAAACGAAATAAAGATGACTTATTATGAACTGTGACTCATGCAAAGCTACACTAGTAGAAACTAAGATTAAAAATACGGACTAGAAAAAAGCACAACATTCCCCACATTGAGTTTTTTGCAGAAGGGTAAGGGTTTATGTTAAAGTGGGCTGAATTGTGGTTATTTGCATACCTGTGCAATAGCCTGAGGAATCACTAAGAACTCGCAGTCAGCCTGACAGCTCTTCACTAATTGTAGCTCATTTAGTGTTTTCTTACTTTGTTATATTCTGAGTTTGTCTTCTCTGAGAAATTTCCCTGTAACCTCTCGTCAGAGCCTGAGTCGGCGTCTTTTAGATCTGCAACAATAAAAATCAGGTAAAATCAGCTTATGTAATGCAACAATCAATGAATCTTTTAAGCTCTAATCATATAAAATCCCAATTCCCCATTTTCTGTTGTTGCATATCTTTAAGTGAGGTTCGGAACACCAGTGTTATTTCATGGAAATGTTTACTCAGTGTCTACACATCTGCAGGTAAACAAGGAATTAGCAGGTTGTGTTTGCAGTGTAAACTACAGGAAAATGTCTCTCCTGTCCTTTGTTGGGTTTTTTCCTGCCACGTAAACTCACACGCCCTCTGCTCTGTACTACGGGGCTGCATGCACGACATGTTTGGGTCATGTTACAACAAATACACATGTAATCACTAAGCTGCCCTGGAGGGGTTTGTGCTATTTGTCAGCTTTGAGTAGGGCTCTCATGTGCCACTTCAAAAACAACAACAGGACCCCGCCCTGTTGGCTCGAAACCTGGCTGAGCTAAACAGCTGGAGCGGATTTGGAAAGCGGGCTGTGGATGTGTGGCAGTGGTCGGTTTCTGACACATGACGGTGATTGAAGTTTACTACATCTTTGTGTGGTACATCTCACTGCAGGTCTTTGTTATGTAAAAGAGGATTTGGTGCTTTTGGTTTTTTATTT
>NW_005187411.1:5056925-5058771 GCF_000239375.1 Pundamilia nyererei
GCTCCATCCCTGGCTCCACGGCTATCCCAGTGGCATTGGTTGTTATCAGCAGCCTAGTGTGGCGTGAAGTGCATTAAGTGGAATCTCCTAGGCCTAACCTTGTGGTACATTAAACCGATTTTAGACGCACTCTGAGATTTTGGGGCAGCAGGCGGCATTCGATGAGGGAGGCCTTTTGTGTGTGTCTTGCGGATTACATTGAAAACCGGATGGCAAGCTTGACACGATGGTATTGTCACAATATACCCAGGAAAACACTCAATAACATTTTTCGATACCACAAGGAAGTTTCACCCCAGATTTAACAAAATAATTTCAGATTATCATCAGAGGTTTCATTCATTTTACAGATTATGAACATTTCTTTACAAAACCTAATAATAAACGAAGGGTACAACAACACAATACCTAAAGTCACAACAACTTAAGTTAGAAGAGCATAAAAGTTGAACTTTGGATAAATTGTTGTGGTTAACATTTCTGATAACTGGTTAATTATTCAGTGGTATTGAAATGGGAATTTTCCTGACCTTGTTTAATTTAATATCAGTGTTTATTCTCTATTAATATTTGAGTATTGATACATTTTTTTTTCTTTTTGACAACCTTAGTGAGGATTTGAGTAAATTAAAGAAAACTTGAGATTGGGCCGTCTCCGGACCAGTTCAATCAGTGGTGATCAGTGCTGCCACAGGGTCGCTGGGATATCGGCTTAGTGGGAACTGTGGCACATAGTGACCGAGCCCGGCAACCATCAGATACTAACATTACGTGTAGTAGTCCAGCTTGCTCTCTCTTGCAGCCTTTCACCACACGGGCGCTAGGATATTTCCTGGTGGCAATCTCGTGCTTTTGGACGACTGTGAACAGCGAACAGGAGTTGGCGGTTTGCTGATTACTAACTGTCAGGATTTGCATACATACATCCCAGGTCTGCACAAGCAACTCACTGGCAACAAAATCTAGATAAGATTGGCAAAATATTATATAAAGACCTTGCCTAGATGATAGCTAAAGTATATGTAACACATTTAAAAGGGACCAGTTGTCCTTTTTTCCTTATTTCTGTCATTTATTGTTACAATAAGCATTCATCAGTCAATTTTAGTGTCAAAATTGGGAAGAACGATAAAAGAAACTGCTGATCTACTGCAGTTTTCCCACCCAACATAGTTCAGTCTATAGCATGAAGACGATGAAGACAAAATCAAGTCCATCGATGCCATCGAGTGAAAAGGATGGTATTGTAGGAACAGGAAAGATGGCAGGCGGGGAGAAGATAAGAGTTCATTGCTACAGATGAAAGCAAATGCTGAAAAATAAGCCTCAGATAGGGACCAGTTCTCAAAAATGTGAGCGAAAGCACAAACACACGCTTGGCCTTATAATATTATTATTGCATATCATTTGAACATTTGCTCTCTCTGTGTATCATTCTGTTTAGGCTAATTATCTCATCATTTGTATTTGTACGACCTATAAAATATGAGTATGCCCAGTGGGTGTAGACACACTGTAGCCTACCAAGAAAACACACTTCTCTGGATAGAGTCTGACCAATTTATCAGGCAGCAGATATTAGCCATTTGTCCATCTATTGGTATCGCCAGTTATATCAGTCATTAAAGGGAAAATTTAAAAAACTGAAGTCGAGACTGGAGAAACACCCTTCAACCATGTTATGAGTGTGGATGTTGACTAGTTTGTCCACCAGAGGGCACTGTTTGTAATACCACAAACACGTAAACATGTTATTATAGCACATAACAAATATTAACTCCTGTATTGTTGGTCTCTATAATTCACCATAGCCTCATTGGTCTGTCCCATCCTTTTTTTTTTTTTT
>NW_005187411.1:5059036-5061799 GCF_000239375.1 Pundamilia nyererei
TATATGTGTGTTTTTCAGCACATGTAGAAAATGAGGAGCAGTACACTCAGGCCCTGGAGAAGTTTGGAGAAAACTGTGTGTACAGAGACGATCCTGATCTGGGCTCAGCTTTCCTCAAGTTCTCCGTCTTCACCAAGGAGCTCACAGCGCTTTTCAAAAACCTTGTGAGTTCACACTGTATGTGTATGTGGCTGTATGTGTGGGTGGGTAAAGTCCTCTGGGACAAAGACAAATTTTCATGCTGTCCTTAATTGTGTTTATTCCACCGTGTGTGTGTTCTCTAACACACACTGAGCACACACCAAGTCCAGCTTGAACTTAAAGCCCTGAGGACGTAGCCCTAGTTTTTCCATCAAGACATCTGAAGAGCCAGTGCAACACCAAATATCTCCTGGATCTAATACTGCCTGATCTGTTAAGCCCAGGTCTTGTATGAAAGCCAACGCTTCATTAAAAAAATTTGACTCCATCTTGTGAGGTCTGTCGCTCCCCTCGCACACTTTATCAGCTCATACCGAGAACGGGAGCTTTAGATTTTGTGTTGGTGTGATCTCAGCGTCTTATATTAAAGAAATATGAGCTTCTGCCTGACCTGGATGTGAAGATGTAATCTCCAATAGCTTAAGAAAGCACTGGGTTCCTGGATTGCATGTAGGGGCTGGCCTTTATAGCAGCTTGGAAACAGCCGAGTTAAAGGCAGAATTTGTGTCTTTAACAAGTTTGAAATGTGATTAAAAATGAAAATAATACCAAGGGTGGTGGAATTTTTGGACCCAAGACACTCAGCTATGTGTAATTAACCCTTTTGCACCTTCACTCGATGTTTTCTCACAAGCTTAACGATTCCTGAATCCATTTCAGACTAAAATCTTAATAGCATTTAGTTCAATTCACTTTTGTTTAGATGCCACCGATTCACAATAACAGTCACTTTGTATAGTAAGATCTGACAGTGTTAGAGAGGATCTCCTACAGTTGAACAAATGATCAATTCAGGTCTCAAGCACACAAATCTAGAGCTAAGTCCGTGACTCTCGTGGCAAGCATGGTTTCCAGGAAAAGAATCTGCATTCCTGGACTGGTTAGCAAGTATAATCAGTCCCAAAGAGCGTGCCGCAATAAAAACCTCCCTGTGATTGCTTTGGTTGCTAGCAGACTGTAGTGATCGCCTATAGTTTGCATGTACAAGGACTTTTCTGCAAACACTCTCCGAGAAGCAGTGAAACTTGAAAAAAATGGAACACCAAACAGAAATCGAGAGCATTCTCCTTCAAAGTAAAAGATTTATCTCACTGCTGCAACCAGAACATTTTCAACTTTTATTTTGAAGGAGAACAGTATTTGCTTCCTGTTTGCGTGACATTTTTCACAGTTTCACTGCTGTTTGGTAAGTAGTTTGCAAGTATCTGGAGACTTCTGTGCAAACTGCTGACGACTGCAGCAACCTGCTAGCAACTAAAGCTATCACAAGTAGTTTTTTGCTGCCAAATGGTCACCAACACGTAACTAAGCCTGTGTGACTGAGACCTTATCTTCATTAAGATGCTACATACTGCAGGCTTAAAGAATAACAAAACGAATGACCTGATTCAGCTGATTTCCAACCTTCCTTGACTGAGAAACCATCCATACCACTGCTTTTATTGTAAAACATGACCAGTTGTGTATACATGCTGTCGCAGTAGATGTTTACACATATTTATTTTTAGTGTTTAGTGACTGTTTCCACTGAACCTGTGTGACGTGTTCTGTGTTACAATTTGTCTGCTAGTTGCTTCTTTATTTGCGCAGCATTAGCCTTTCAACGCTATTATTTACTTAAGATGAAGAGCGGAAACTCTGGATACTCTGGATTTTGTATGTCCACTGCAAGGAGACGCAGCACACAGGACACTGCTGAAAGGATTACGTCTCAGTGACTTTCAGTCTCCTGCTGTCTTAAAATCTCTGACGTAACCTTTCGACTCTTATTTGTGTCTCTCTTCAACTTCCTCCAGTTCCAAAACATGAACAACATCATCACCTTCCCTCTGGACAGCCTGCTGAAAGGAGACCTGAAGGGTGTCAAAGGGGTAAGGAAACTAAACAGCAAGTCTTTGTGTTACTCTCCATGTGCTGTGTTTTATACAGGAGGAAATATTAAAGCCATTATTCTTGGATGATGCCCTGAAGTACCTCTTATTCTGCGATAGTGGACGGACACTAAGGGTTGTTCTTGCACTAATTTCAATGTAAATGTCAGCTGATGAACATATTCATCTTGCAGTTGTTTAATCCGTCAAAGAAACCAGATCGCAGAGTGAAAACGGCTCACTAGACGTACAGAGAGACCTTCTGAGTGGTTCAAAGCTGCTGGACAATTATTACCCTCCTTTAGGTGCTGCAGTCTAGCTATCAAGGTTAATAACACGCTGCTTTGATCTCAGACCACGTTCCTGTTCCCAAAAAAGTAAAAGTGGAGCTGGCAACACAGAGAGAGAGATGGTGGATGAAGCAGTTCCTGGAATATACCTGTCTGCAGCAGAGCTGATTCATCAAACTGCAGAATAAAAAAATCAGCCTCTGACTGAATGAATATTAATGTTAATGTTTTTGTGTAGTTATGCAAAACTATTAGGGATGGAGTCCACAATCTCTCAGCTTGAGTGATTATTTATTAATGTCTTTAATTGCTGCTACAATGGTGCAGGTTCATATTAAAATGGCCATAAGGTCAGCAAGCGTGCAAATAACAACACCAGTGAGAGCAGATATTCTTAATAA
>NW_005187411.1:5062021-5069069 GCF_000239375.1 Pundamilia nyererei
TTCTCTCACTTTTTCTGTTGTGAGATCTAAAACAATATTCATTTGCTTGGCTGGTTCAATCTATAACTGTGTTTCTTGTTTAGCTTGGAGAAGCAAAACAGTTTTCTGCCCATCATGGGCGGTTTGTTAAATTTTGCAGTCCTTTCAGGTATAGAATAATAAATATGTTCTCCTGTAAAGTCATATTTTTTTAAACTCTTCTTCTTGAAAGCCTACTAGGAGCAAACCCTGAAGCTCTTCTCTGAACTTAGTGCTTTCTGTGACATTTCAAGCCTTCTTATAGAGGAAATTAACTGTGTGTGCATCAGAAGTTAGCTGGGGTGGTCTCTGCCTGTGCAGCTATGCTCTGAAAAACCTGGAAACTATTTTAATAGTCCTTAAACGGAGTCTTTATTGATATTTTACGAGGTGTCAAAACAATGTCGTCTTTATCGGGGGAAGAGCTAAACAACCGTGAAATGCCACCAAAACAAAAGCGGTAAATTAAGGTGGGAATAAAAGACCGTAGCTCAGTATTTTCGCAGGTTTTTAGTGCTACGTTTGGAGACTGCAGTAAGCGAGGGAGGGGTGACACAAAGACTCGCAGCAAGGAAATGTTTAATGCCTGCAAACACGCTTTGGTCTGAGATAAAGTGTGTTGAGGTTTAATAGACAGGCCTGTGCCTTGTGTATTAATGCAGTCTGCTAGACGGTCATGTGTGTCCACCAATCAGACTAAACCCAGACAGACACTCATCAACAGTCTCTGCCAATCTGTAATGCAATCAGACTGTCCACAGTGGTCTGTGACCTTTCACTCTCTGGGCACATGATTAGATTTGGTTTCCACTGAGGTATGATGTAGTTAAGTCGGCTCTAATGAGGGTGGTTGCCATGGAGAAGCCAGTTGTCCCCATGACCCCTGGCCACTTTGTGCTGTCTGGCCCCTGAACTGCCCTTTTTTCCCCTTTCCCCCCCTTTTTTCTTTCTTTTTTTTTTGCGTTCTTTCCTCAAGTGTTGTCGTTTTGGCTTCAATCTCCTTTTCTGTTCTGTGATTTCCTGCCTTTGTCCTCTCGTCTCTGTTTTAACTCTGCTGATATCTCCGCCTTTCTCTCTCGACACTCCCCCCCCCGGCTTTGGCAGCCAGTTGTATCCGCAATGCTTGCCCACTTATTGCTCATTAGCCCACAGATGATTCTCATTACCCCAGTGGCAAAGGACTAATGAGCTACTGGTTATTTTATACTTCAGGGCACACTCCCATTTACACACACTTATATAAATGTCACCAGTGATGTAGTCACTAAACCTGGAAGTTAGGCTTCTACAAAAGAGAGAGAAAAGGTCACAGAGATGTACAGTAATGTTTACCTGTTGCTCACCTACACAGCCCAGAGGCTTTCCCTCGTCTCTTCCTTATTGCCATTCATTATTCATTATTCCACCACTACCACGGGAAGTACCTGTTAGGAGAGCGGGTGGGGGAGTAGGAAGAAGTCCAGACATGCACGACAGGCTGTTTACACTACAGGGAGAGGAACAACTGAAGTATAATATATTAATTGGCTGATGTGGATGTCATTAAAGAGTAATGTATTTAAAAGACCAAAGGAGCTTACGAGGAGGAATGCATTGCAATGCGGATGGGAATTATGTACTTCACCAGTCACAAGCAGGAACAAGATTTACACATTTGTACGCTCATTTTAAACGAGTTGTGGTGTTTTTGGAACAAATATGCAACAATTTTACAAGCAAATCAAACTCTCCTCGAATAAATGTTGATGACGGAAACCTGAGTTCACTTTTATTAATGTAGCTTCGAAAGCAGACCATGCTTGAGGTAATAAAAGGAACTTGTGCTGATTTCCCTATTTTGTTCTTTGACTTTAATAGAATGGCTTTGCATGATTTAGGGTTCAAAATAATGCTTGTTTATGTTATACCAGTCCTGAATAAGACATCTGAGCTCACCTACCGTTTTAGCACCTTAAGCCCGTCTTACCTATAA
Organism: Pundamilia nyererei; assembly: GCF_000239375.1. Classification (NCBI taxonomy): domain Eukaryota; kingdom Metazoa; phylum Chordata; class Actinopteri; order Cichliformes; family Cichlidae; genus Pundamilia; species Pundamilia nyererei. Next base: position 5,064,012 of record NW_005187411.1, read on the forward strand.
GTCCCCCCCCCCCTTTTTTTTTTTTTAATAGGTAGGATTAACCCTAACTTCTGCCAGTAACTCTTTACTCAGCATTTAAGGCTAAATGTATATCTTGATCAGATCATTTCTCAAAAATTTACACACAAAAGAGGGCAACTAACAGTAACACCTCAACAAATGAGAAGTATGCTGCGTATTTTGAAATTGACTTCCCTCTTGCCGTTCAGTGCAGATCAAAAATGCAGTTTGGTCTCTTAAAATTCTCCACGTTCAACGCTGCGGTGTGGCAGCTTCAGTAGTTACCAGCCTTTACATTTGATTTAATTCAGGATTTAATGGCTTTCTGGTGACCGGTGCTCACATAAACCCTGTTAATATTCTGCCAGTGCTGTCTTCAGCAATGAGTGCAATGAACTCACTCTGCAAGAGGCAGCAGCTAATGGCTCTGGGATTAGAGGGCTAACACTTAACAACCTGTCACTGCTGTTACTTGATTAAAAACCCCGACCATCTTATCACAAAGGAGAATCAAGATTTCATGTGTAAAAGTCAATTTTAAGGCAATGCAACACCCTTCTTCTCTTCGTATTTTGCTAGGAAAATGTGAAATGCATTTGTTATGACCATCTTTGTTCTTCAACACAGCCTGAAGTCTCTCAGGCTTTTTGTCATTTCTTTATGTAGTCTTCAGGAATAGTTCTCCAAGATTCTTGAGTGACATTTTGCTCTGTTTTTTTGTCAAGATAATCCAACACTGCTTAATAATTCCATCAATTTTCACAAGATTCCCAGCACCAGTAGCTAAAATGCACCTCAAACCACGACAGTGTTTTACAGATGGTCGTGGAAGTTTTGGTATACCTCAGCATTATTTCCCTGTTTCCCTTCTTATAGAAAATGGTCAGGTACAAGGACTGGACTGAATGAAAAATCGGCCAATATCCAAAGAAAAACCTTGAAAGGTTTCAAAAAACATGAAGAACTATTGATCAAGACCACTTTGAAAAAAATGACATGAGTAGAAGAAAGTCTGGCTGCTATGAAGAAATTAGTGGTGGCTAAAGAAGTTTTGCACAGTAATGAAATTAAGCCCTTTCACTGTAGTACCAACAAGAACGCTGCTGTGAGGGTCAGTGGAAAGCCCAGTAGTGTTATTGCTGGAGATAGACACACTCCCACTCAGGAGAAATTAGAAAGTGTTGATTTCACCAGTCTGTTCTGCTAATACTGAATTGTGAGAGTGGATGCCTGCATGACATCATACCTGCCGTCTACTCGCTCATCGCATGCTTATGGAGAGGTCTCTAACACACCGTGAATCATATCAACTTATCAGTATTCAACCCCAGTGACTAAGGGGTGCAGAACCTATTGTGTGTGTTTGGAGCTTTGGCGGGGGGAAGCTAGTGTGGACTAATGCATTTGGATTGAGGGATATTAGTCCAGCTGTGTGTCCCCCCCCCCCATTGTGTTTCAGTGGATCGTGAACACCCGAAACCGCCCACGCATGCTAGCTGTTGGAGGTTTTTTAGATGAGAGCTGATCTGTGTTTGCTGATCTCATTAGTTTGCAAACCAAATACTCTGCAGCATTAGTGCTTTTAAAAATGACATAAAAACAGCACAAGGAAGTAGGTTAACGTGCCAGTGGACCTCCGCTGTAGTAACCCTTTCGTAGCACCACGTCACATGTAACACAGGCTTAGTCATTATTCTGGTGGCCTCGCATCAATTCAACTCCAAGCATTTTTATTTATTTTTTTGCAAGTCATCCCTCAGCTTTCTCCCTACTTTCCTGCCTCTCTGAACCTTTCTGTAAAAAAATAAAAGGAAAAAGTAGGTCAGTAGACAGTTCTACAAAGTTTTAAAGTTAAGAGCCTCCACATCATTGATACATTCGAGTTTCATCTTATTACATCCCTTCTTCTGTTTCTCCACTCTTGCCTGATCATATCTAAGATCCCGCTGTGACATTCAGGGGTCTTTTTGCTGCTCACACTTTCTTCCTTTCTCTCTAAATATTCTTTAGCCAGTCTGTTAAATGATGACAGTAACATTTCATTTGTTTCTCTTCCTGATAGGCCCCCCAAAACATGCTTTTATTTATTTATTTTTGTCCATCTTTGGCTGTGACGATAGAAGGATTATGGGCTGCCAGCCAATGCAAATGCTACGTAGTTCTTTGTCTTTTGTGCCCTCTGTCTTCTTTGCAGAAGGCGATAAGCTAACACACAGAAAAGATCCCAAACACAAGCAAGAGTAATCCACAGTACTGTTTTTTTCACATGTTTTTGACAGCTGCAGCATGTAGTGATTCTGCCAGGGTGTACATAGACCCCACACTCCCCCAGTGGCACCCTTACCTCTCATCAAGAGCCCTTGAAAAGGACTCCGATCTACTTTAGGTTGCACATTTAGTATATCTGTAGGAAAAGGTGTGAGGCACGTATTCCAGGAGCTGCTAATCCTTCACATGTATGCTCCTTGTATGGTCCTGGGTAGTAAAAGGTCGCCTTCTCCATCTTTAGATTCAGCCAGACAGCATACAGAGTGCTAAAAGCCTGCATATCTCTGAGGGAGTGTTTTGCCCCTGTGCCTTGTCCTATTCTGCTCTGCCCTTCCCTGCCCAGTGATGCCTCTGTCTGGTATTTTTAGCCATTGTTACCATTTTTCCTCCTCTCTCCGGCTCTGACATTTCCTTCCGCTTACCCTCTTTTTTTCTCTCTTTTTTTCCTCACTTGCTCTCTTGACCTGCAGTTCATTCTTTTAGTGGCTTCCTTCTACCCTTTGACAATTTTCCCCGCAGTCCTGTTCTTTTACGTTGGATTTTTATAGCCTTTTATACTCTCTTTTCTCTGGCGGTTTCTGCCGTTGAGCTGGATGAGTGAATGGCTCCCTGCCCCTTGAATTGGCCCAGTGAACCATGTTGTGATCCTGTGGGCCGACAGGTCGAGCCTGTCACTCCTCTGCTGTTGAAGTGGAGGTCAGCGGTGGGGATCAGCTCACTCTGGAGATCTAACAGTGGCACTGAAGCCGTAAGCAAAACCTAAGGCAACAGAAATTCATAGCAAGGTGGAGAAAAGTGCTGCATGATTTGGTTTGGCTTTCTGTGGTGAGCTCACTGTAATGTTTTAATTACAAGAATTAAAGCAGCTTAATTGCAGCTAAATCCTTTAGTTTTTTTTCTGTTTCTCTGCTGTACAGCAGATTTTCCTGGCCTCCTGACCCCCCTCCACTCCTCATAACAACACAACAGTTGATTTTGGTGTATTGGTTGTTTTTTAGGGAATGAAATGGGCAGCTGTACCCAGTAATGTCTGCTTTGTGCGTCCTAATCACTGTTTAATCAGCACTGGAGCACCAAAGAGGTGCTTTAATCAAGAGTTTTGCTCAAGCAGCACACGACGGCAAGAAATCGTTACCAGAGAATTTGCGTTATGAATGCCAGAAACAGTCACCTTGTGCTCCTGCTCACTGTTGAGACAAATGCCGGCTGTATAGATTAGCTATATTTTTTTTGCAATGTTTTGCTATTGACGTGGTGAAGGCTGTGTCATTCTGCATCCAGTTTCTTGACTTCTGCTCGCTATTTTAAGTGTAACCACACACTTCCCGAGTTTTCTGCTTGATGCGCTTGTCTGCGTTCATTATGTATAGTACATGTAGGGCCCTGACTATCAGTTACTTTCATTGTTGAGGACCTAAGAGTATTTATTAACAGTGTTTGGAAGTCATATGTGAATAAAATCTTTGCTCCTTGAGAAGCTTTAAATAAATACAAGAAATGGGTAGAAGCTGCTAGTCTCTCTTTCTGAGAGGTAAAAAATAATATATATATATTTACCTGCTAGCGCCTCTGACTAAGTCTGAGGCCGGCCAAGATGTAGACAACTTCCCACAAAAGTGCAGCAAGTTGGACTCATTAAACTAAACAGCTGTCACGAGTATATTAATGAGCTTCAGAGGCCTTTTATTATTTTTGGATAAACACAAGCTGTTTCCTCCTGTTTTCAGTCTTTCTTGTAACTTTTTGGCTTCTCCTTCCTGACGTCCGAAAGTAACTTCCCAATGGGTCTCAGCTTTCTTAATTAAATGTATGTGAGGATCCCAAAAGTAGCACCAATCACAGGAAAACCACAGAGTAATGTTTTTTTGTTTGTCTGTTGTTGTTTTTTTATGGAGATGCATTAAAGGCTTTGTTCTGATAAATGATCCAAACAATTAATAGACTGTAAGAGCCAAACTACCCCGTTCATTCAGCACCTGCAGCTTTGAATGTTACCATGTGCTCCACTTAAGAAAATGTCGTCCCAGTTTATTTCTCGTCCATGTTCTTCTCAACCCTCGATCGTCTCGCTGTCTTTCAAAGAGCTTGTTGCTGGTTTTGGTCAGTTTTTAAAAATAATTATTATATTAATTAATACTTCCTTTTGTTTTTTCGCAGGATCTGAAAAAGCCCTTCGACAAAGCCTGGAAGGACTACGAAACAAAAGTGTAAGAAACTAAGCGCATCTGATCAGCAGTTCTTTGTGTGTTTTCTACCATATTTGATGTTTGCACTGTTGTTAGTCCATGACTTGTGCTCATGTAGTTATCAGTAGTTTAACACTTCAAGTTAGTTTTGTTTGAATGATTTTGGGCAGTATGTTTAAAATCAAATGTTTAGTAAGTGTCTTGTGTCTGTCCTCCATGTTTCCCTTTTAATGCCTCTTCCCTTGATTAACAACTCAAGCAATTCCTTATAATGTGAATAACCCACTGTCACCTTTTCCACTTCCACACTGAGACTCCATTTTCACCGACACTCCTTTGTGATTGTGCATGCAAAGAACTCGGGAGTTTTTATAGCACTTTCATATATTTTACAAGCAGCAAAGGACATTCTTTACTGAAAGGGTAATGCGTCTTCTCTCCAAACCGTTTTGATCAAGCAGTGCAGACTGTGTGCTGACATTAAGGGTTCATCTAGATGCCATGTGACCATTCCCGACCGTCCTAACTTGTTCTATTTTGTTCGACTCCATTGATGGCTAATGGAGGCCATCAATAGAGTTTTCTGCCTGATATGAAAAGCATC
>NW_005187411.1:5070305-5100378 GCF_000239375.1 Pundamilia nyererei
GTGGCGTGTCACAAAGCTCAGACCATGACGATGAGTTCACTGCACTCAAACGGCCTCCAGATCTCAGTCCAGTAGAGCACCAATAGACCTGATACCTCAAGATTTAAGGCACTTCTGAAAGCAAGAGGGGGTCCAACCTGATACTACCCAGGTGTACCTAAACACAGTATCCAGTGAGTGTACCTCCAATGAAACCTAGACAAATGTGACTGTACAACTAAATACAAACAGCTCATAATGTCACAGGTAAGACAAAATATTTCATTGGAGTAGTTTTGTTCGCTTTGGAAAGTAACACTCTTTGAGTAAAATTATTATTTTTTTCATTTGTTTGATAATTACCAAACAATGTACAGTAATCACCCATATACCTCCCAGGTAAATACTTAATTAAATAATTAATGGACTTGAAAGTAAAATTTTAAAGTTGCTTTTTTACTTTGGCTAAGATTCTTAATTTGAAGTTTTGAATATTAAGTTTAAGGTTAATAAGTGAGTTAAACATCAGGTAGTGAGCTAAAATGTCTCGATGCATGCGCAATCCATCCAGGTAAGGAAATCCCAAAAAGTTGATTGTGTTCATGAACACAATCAACTTTTGTTACTTTAACGCACATGAAACAGGCTGGACTCTTACGCAGCTTTCAGTCACATTTCTGCATAACTATTTAAAAAATATGCTGTGAGAAAATGCGGCACATCCAAAAGAATGACCTGTTGCATGAAAGGTTGCCCCCACCCCCCTCTCCCTTTGTTGTTTTTCTGTGTTGTCCTGATTGCCTGTGGAAGATGGAGAATTTATGGGAAAAACCGGCTCTGAGCGCTGGCTGTCAGGCAGCATGTATAAACAAATCTAAATCTAATCACTCATCTCATTGGCTTGTAGTCTCTTAGGTCCTACTCCTGACCTTTTTAGTACACTAAACCCATGGCTAACCTTAATCATCTTTAACGTAATCATCCTCAAACACTAAAAAAAAAACGTGCACAAAAGAATCCTGCAAAAAGTCCGAGTGGAATCGAATCGCTGAGTCGAACCCCTCTCCCTGGTCGACATCTGCTCTCTAATTCCTTCTGCTTTATGTACTGATCTCAATTGTCGTCATCAGCGAGAAACTACAAGTGTTTGATTTCCCAAACAAGCTCTCAGCTAATTATGGAAACCTTCCAAAAAAAGCGCTGATGAGCTTAGTGCAGTTTGACTCTTGGCACTTCTGTTCAAGCAGCTTGGATTATTTATTTATTTGTTTTTCTATCATCTCAGTGAAATCGGTGCAATGAGCCGTGCGTTCCTCCTGTGCAGACACACCTACGCATTTGGTGTGTTTGCTTCAGGACACGATACATCTGGCAGTACAAGGTGATTTAAAAAAGGCGAAATGAGACACCAGCTCGAATTACTGAGGAATGAATGAAGTCGGCTTTGCAAGAATTACTTTCTAATTCATCATGATTGTCTGACATAGCTGGTGGATCATTTCTAATGGGGTGTCTGCAAAGGAAGCAGTTCGCTGATCACAAATTCGGAGAAAGTCTGAGAGATTCAATGATGACGGGTAAAAAAACAAAGTGGGCATTCCCCCCGAGTTAAACTTTTCTCAATTTCAAGGCGACATGTGACAGAGTTGTGAAAATTCGAGGCAGCTAGAGCCTGGAATATCAAACATCAGCTGTATTCTTTGTTCTCATTGGTTGACACTTCAATCACTTGCTTTGGAGTTGAGAGAGGTTTATCTCAGGACCGGTCCACTCTTCATTCCCGAGCCTTTTTACACCCGTCGCTTGTCCCTTGAGCTTCAGAGCAAAGCGTGGCGAGTTAATCGTTCCCCGTATGGATGCCTTTTTGAACATCTCTCAACTCTGAGGCCAGTGACTGAAGCGGCCATCAATGAGAGCAAAGGATACAGTTGATTCACAGAGGGTTACCTAGGCAACTGGAGCCTGGAATGTCCTCTAGCGGGCTGGATCACTGACATAGGAAATCACTTCCTGTGCCGACGCCCCTCGGTGTTGCTCAATACTTTACTACGCAAAAACTTTAGGCACTTGACTAAATCTGCGTCCACGCAGCATCACTTTGTCGCTAACGGATGGTTTCTAGGAGACGTTTCAGGCTCCGGTTGCCTAGGTAACCCAGTAACATATTTAATACCAGGTTATGTCAATCCTGTGCTCTTATCAGGAGCTTCTTCAATTGCTCGCCTCGATATTTTCAGGTCATGAGACAACTTTTTTTCACTCGAAATCGCCGAATATAATCAACACTCTATGGTTTCTAAACATTAAGTTTAATAAAGAGAATTTCTGCTTCTTCATGTAAGCCCATCTACTGCCTTGACACTTTTACAAAGCTGGCTTTTTCTCATCTTATATGTAGCTCAACCATGAACTGCCTGACAACTTTAGGGCTGATTTTTCACATTATGCCTTCTGTATGCTTTCGGTGCTGTTATGGATCTATTGATTGCTCTTTGACACCCTCTGCCACGCTGTCACTCTTGCCAGCACCAAGATAGAAAAGGAAAAGAAGGAGCATGCGAGACAGCATGGGATGATTAGGACGGAAATCAGCGGGGCAGAAATCGCTGAAGAGATGGAGAAAGAGAGAAGATTCTTCCAGCTGCAGATGTGTGAGGTTAGTTGGAGCGATTATCAAGAGACGGGTTTCATTTGGTTACCAGTGTTTTAAATATATATAACATGAATTAATGAAACATTAAAATTGTATGAAATCCTGTACTCAGCATAGTGTTTATCAAGTAAATAACAGGCAGTGGTGGGTTGAGAAAACAGGGCAGTTTCTGTCAAAGTAACGGTAAAAACTGAATACTGCGCAGCCTGATGGAATACAAAAATCACATTACATGTAAGCATGTTTATGTGCTGAATGCCTTTTTTGATGTTTCATTTTAATGAAGCCTTGCTTGAAAAATTACATTTTTGCCCTTTTGAAGTGTCTGGGTATGAGATGAAAGGGATGTATACATTTGAGATGGTCCATGAGTATTTGAAGTCTCAGACTTCAGAGTTGCTTTTCCATCTGTGTGAACCTGGACTGACCCCTCTTCCTGGATCTGGATTCAATCTGTTTACAGTATCTCCTCAAAGTCAATGAGATCAAGATCAAGAAGGGGGTGGATCTGCTGCAGAACCTCATCAAGTATTTCCACGCACAGTGCAAGTAAGACGTGCATATTATATACGTCAAATTTATTTTACATCGTAGGCCACGCACTACTTTGATGCTAAGTGGACCTGACACATTGTGTAAAATTACAGAAAAGTTCTGGTAGTTCATCATCATCCAGACAGTCTTGTAATTATAACATAAAAAGATTATGTTATCATATAGAAAACTTTTGTCCTTTCTGTAAATTCACTGTTAAAAAAAAAACATGTGCATTTATGTAGCAGAAGGTGAAAAAAGTTTATTTAATTGTTTATCTAGTTGATGAGGCTCCTTTTATCTAAATAAAAGGCTGTAAAACCTAGGAAAATGTGGTTAAATGTTCAAGATCTGTGCACTCCTTTACATTCTCAAAAGCCATCTAGCGGCTTTTGAATAGGAGTCTTTACCAGGCCCATTCTGGCCCCTAGGCCCTATGTTTGACACCCCTGATACACGTGGTTAAATTGAGTATATATGAAAAGCATATTTTTACTGTCTAATAGTAAAGATTTAGTTTGAGGTATGCATACACAGTTGATGTTATTTTTAATGTATTATATCAACAATATTTTTAGGATTTAGGCAAATCCAGTGCCCCGATCCACTGTCACTGCAAAGAAAAAGTTACTCACGTATACTGTAAATCTGTTTTGTGGCACTGGGATAAATTTGTGTGCTTCGTCATTCAGTTTCTTTCAGGACGGTCTAAAAGCTGTGGACAACCTCAAACCTTCCATAGAGAAGCTGGCCACAGATCTGCACACGGTCAGAGCCGTTTCAATCCAGCCTGTTTGTCCACTCTTAAACTTTCCTTCATGACTTAGACATGACTTGTGTCTGTACAGATAAAGCAGGTGCAGGACGAGGAGAGGAAGCAGCTGGCTCAGTTACGAGACGTCCTCAAGTCAGCGTTACAGGTGGAGCAGAAGGAGGTAACACCCACAACAGAAACGAAACGATCAAATGCTTTATGATGTACCGGACAAGCTGAAATCTGCTCATTAAACTTCAGCTTCTCTCAGTGATGACATTAAGTTGGGACTCACGCACACACTAATGTATATACAACTCCATTACTAATCTATCCCTCTGGGTTGGGATCTAAACTATAATTGAAAAGAAGCACATCTTTTTTTCTTTTCTTACATCTGTCTTGTTTCTTGCATGTGCTATTAGTCGTTTACTTCTCTACCCAAATGAACTGAGGTAGACTGCTCATCAGCTAGATGCTCAGTGAACTGTTAAATATGCTGCAAAGCGCAGCAGCTTCAGGTCTAATCTGAAGATTGTTTTCTTCTCTCCTCTGCCGCCGCCGCCTTTTGTGAAACAAGTCCAGAAGAGTAAGTGGATTTGTGGAAAAAAAAGAAAAGCTATAGCATCTCGTGTTCCCTGTGGTGATGTCGTTGCTTCCAGTGCTCGATGTTTTCGATGTAGTAGCTCACAGTGTCGTTCAGTGAGAAAAGTTTGAGGTGGGGCTGTCATATCTTTTTTTTGTGTGTCTGCTGATATCGGCACACATCAAGCCGCTCCACCACTCAGAAGTCGTCCTCTCTGTTTCCCGTAGTGTTTCCACAAAAAAGGAATATGCAAAAAAAAAAAGAAAAAGTCTGGGTCCTCTTTCATGGTAGCTGATGTATTTAAATGAAGCCTATTCAGGCTGCATGTGTTAAAACAGCAAGAATTGCTAATGAGATTAAAATGCTAATGACACAATTTGGCCAGCTGCTGCTGCACACTCTGACTTCAAAGGTGTACAAGCTCTTATTTTCTCCCTTCCCTTTATTTGCACAAAATCACTCAGGCTGAGAGGAGCAATCTTAACATAATTGATATTTGCTTTAAAATCCTCCGCGGAGCAGGAGACCCAGAAGCACAGTGTAATCCAGAGCAATTTTGCGCTTGTGCAGCTTCCCCTCGACTTCATACTGTTTTTTGCTAATTCGGTGTGTAGCTCCTGCCTTCCGCACCTCATTTGCTGAAATGACAGCTCTGCTTTGTCGCCTGTGTTTTTGCTGTTTTTTTCCTCAGGATTCACAGGTGCGTCAGAGCACCACCTACAGCCTGCACCAGCCGCAGGGCAACAAGGAGCACGGCACCGAGCGCAGCGGGTACCTTCACAAGAAAAGTGATGGGTATGTTTAGAAAAGGGCGTTCAAAAGATCAGATGAGTCACTACACAACAAACTATTTCTTCAGTGAAGAACGCAGAGAAGGCTGTGGCGTTTAGAGGCCTCATTATTCCTCCACCTCTGTCTCTCTCGTGTTGGTGGGTTACTAATGAGTGTTTGTCAGCAAGATTGTGCAAAAATTACCTGCACAGTTTCATGCAGCGGCTTGGTGGAGCGATGGCACACGTGCAGTAAAAGAGCTGGCAAAATAAAAGATGTGTGGTTTGCTTTGTTTAAAACGAGCAGTCTGCAGATCATCTTGAATGCTGAAAATGTCCATAACAAGTAGTCAATGGTTACTTTGGCGATCCTGCTAGATGACATTAATTTGTCATAATTGATTCAGATCATTTTGGCTTTTAATTCGTTTTATTGTTTTATTGTAGACATGCTCACCCCGTGTGTCATAACTAATGCATGTGAATGCTAGTGGTAATGTGATAATGATAAATATTTCATAGGCTTTACCGATTCACTGCACGGGTGTACGCGCGACATACTAATCGCTGCCGTCTCTGCGTCGCAGGTTGAGGAAAGTGTGGCAGAAGAGGAAGTGTACAGCGAAGAATGGATTCCTCACCATCTCACACGGCACAGTAAGCAAACAGTGGAAAGAAACACAAGACGACATCTTTTCTTCTGAAAACGCACACAAACCTTTTAGTTTGTCTGCAAGCCTCATCATTGCTGCTTGTCTTCATATACATTGCAGTGAAAAAGCACAAAAGAGAATTTTTAGCATTTTTCACACACTTTTAACGCACTTCAGTGTGTTCAGTGTTTTTTAAAGTTTTTAAATGATCATTTTTATTTATTTAAGGGGAAATCTATCCAAAAGAAGGGAAAAAAGTGATTGCCCCCTTGTTAAATTATGATATATATATTTTTTTGAATAGTCCATCTCTGATTGAGGTCATTAGGTTTAGAGGACAATGGCTTTTTCACACAGGGGGATGGTGAGTTTGGATAACTTTTCCCCCCCTTTAATTGAATTAAATTATCATTTAAAAAAACTGCATTTTATATTCAGCCGGCTGATTTTAAATTGCTTTGATGATCTGAAATATGACAAATAGGCAAAAACTGAACTGCACATTTACATTTTCCACAGATCAAAGGACAAAGTCTGCAAGTTAACACTCCTCGGAGTTTCAGTTCACTCGGCTCATTCCCATTAAAGATTCGGTCAACCCCTCTCGCTGACACGGTTCATCTCTCACAGAGCTGCTTATCAGATGTTCTGTTTGGCTCCAGCAACAGTCAGATACACTTAAACCAACACTCCTGCTCACTTGTTCTCTCATTTTTCTCCTTCTCCCCCTTTCCTTTCTTTCCCTCCCTCCATCTGTCTCTCTTTCGTAGGCTAACCGGCCACCAGCTAAACTCAACCTGCTCACCTGCCAGGTGAAACACAATCCTGAAGAGAAGCGGAGTTTTGACCTCATATCACGTACGTTCAGCCTCTTCTCTTTGCTTTCTGCCGCCTGTGTTCTCCAGTGTGTTGTTGTAACCCAAATGCCTCTGTTTAATTGGCTTCGAGCAGCAGCTGGCCGAGATTTGTTATGTAGCTGAGCAGATTTCAATTATTTCCCATGCAGCAGAAAACAGAGATGATTAAGAGACAATAACACGTCTGACGCATCTGAATCCAGCGTGTAGACTAGACTCAAAGAGCAAAATGATGGTCGAATAATTGCTTTCATGGCTGAGAGAGATTGAAAGGCTACAATGTTGCTTTCTTTTGTTTGTTTCTGGCGAACAAATATTCAAATAACACTTGCTTGGAAGTCTGGTCATAAAGAGATGGCAGGAAAGGAGGATGGAGAGAGGGATGATCTGTGTGATGATCATGTGACAAACATGGCAGTTTGTGGCTATTTAAATGAAGACTAAACTTCAGGCTTTAGGGATATAACACAGTTTAAGTTTCCTTTCATTTAGTTGTATAAAAAACTCCCATGTGAAGATGGAAACACTCGTACTTTGTTTTTGTTTTGCAGCGCGCCCTCAGTCTGACCTTTCACTTGAGCACTTTAATGCCCTCCGGAGAGAATCACTCAAAGCTTTTTACTGCATATCTGCAGCTCTTTGACTGATCTTCTTCTTCTTCAGTTTTTTTCTCCCGCTCATCTTTTCTATTCCATCATTTGTTTCCTTTCTTTTTTTGGTTTTTAGATGACAGAACGTATCACTTTCAGGCCGAGGACGACCAGGACTGTCAGATGTAAGTGCTTTTCCCTTCCTTCCTCTTGTGTGTGGGTGCGCCTGTTTATCACCTCCAATGCTTTCCACACACTTCCTCCCTGACACACACTCAGTCACTTTACCTCCCACCCCATGCCCATTAACTGCCCTTTTACTCCAGTCTGAACCCCCCGTGTCTGCCTTAGCTGCGCCTGTTTTTACCCACGTGCTTGTCCTTTTGTCATTTTTCCTCTCTTCATCTGCCTGACTCATGTCTCCCGTGATCCTTTACTCTGTCCCTCCTGCAGCTGGATCTCGGTGCTACAGAACAGTAAGGAGGAGGCGTTAAATCAGGCTTTTAAAGGGGACCATCATGTCGGCGAGAACAACATCGTGCAGGAGCTGACCAAGGCGATACTGGGGGAAGTCAAGCGGATGATAGGAAATGATGTTTGCTGTGACTGCGGAGCCCCGAGTGAGTGGCACAGTTGGACGGGGGAAACCCTCAGATGCCTTAATAAAGTTCAATTTAAGCCTAAACAAATGGAAAACTAACTATGTTTTGAATCTTACATGATCATTATGTGATATCCCACAATTTAGATTATGCTAAACTCTTATACAAGCAGCTTTTTAAAACCAGAAACGACTAAGTATGCCTTTTTTCCATTTAAATACAAGGTTTACATGCTTTTCATGTTTTGTTTTGTTTTTATAATTGAAAGCATAGTGATGCCAGCTCATTTACTTTCATAAATGGACCAGATTGGGTTGAATGACAGGCGTTGAGAACTCAGGATTTCCTGGGATTTTCCTCCAGCATCAGCTCCTTTTTCCCTGAAGAACTTGTTTATGTGTTCGTGTACTAAGAGATGATTTATGGGAAAGACACGATTGCGTAACTGCTGTTGTGTAGACCTCAAATTGTAGTAATTCAGAAACCATAACGATCTCAAATTTTAGTAGGCTGGCGTGCGCACATAGTTGGTGGGTCTCCAGTCATGAGGATCTTCCGATTTCTTCAATTCCTTAAACATCATTCGGATTAAAGATTTTTAAGTCTTTACATTTAGCTTCAAATATTACTCTTATATAATTTCAGGTGTTTTTTTTTCTGTCTTGCTTACAGCTGGGATCTTAGTAAATGCATATACAGTGGACCCTAAGAGTATTGTTCCAAATGGAACCGCACCGAGTGCAGTTTACACAGCACAGCAGCCGATAACTTCATTAATTATTTAAATCTCCTGACACAGGGGACTGGATCAAATCAGAAATCTCCACAGTTCTGCAGTCACGATCAGATTTTCTGGAAAAAGCAACATTGACTTTAACATCCTTCCGCTTGTATCCTCGATTCCTAAAGGCAGCGGACACTTAGAAGCCTGCCTGGAGGCAGATCAGACATGTGCACAATGCTTTGGCAAAGTGTTTGCTGTAATTTAATGTAGTATACAGTACTTACGGGGAGCGGGTAGTGTAATTCATGCACACCAGTGGTATAAATTCCTCGTATTGAAAACTCTTAGAGTGGTTCCCCTGAGGAAATATTCTGCCACAACCTTGAAATTAGTTTTGTGAAATACCCCAAACCCATGAAATACCCCCACCACAGATCTGTACTTTATTATAGTATGTATGTACGGCAGGCACATATACCTACACATGCACAGAGTAAGCAGTCCAGCTCGGTCACTTTCCTGTGACAGTGTGTTAGTGTTAGTAAAAGGCTTTTCAGGCAGCCATTGGATTTCCACAAGGACACATCAAAGTTGGCTCACAGGCTGCTGAAGTGACTTCTGCTTCAGTGCTTTTCACCCACATACACTCCTCTCTCATGTCACTCATGCATTGTTTATGTCCCTTTTTCTCCATTTTCTTTACAATGATCTTTCCGTTTTTACCCCTTAACAGACCCGACATGGCTATCCACCAACCTGGGCATCCTCACCTGCATTGAATGCTCAGGGATACACAGGGAGCTGGGAGTCCACTACTCGCGGATCCAGTCCCTCACACTGGATGTACTCAGCACCTCAGAGCTCTTGGTAAATCACTACCCATCTTCTTGTTCCTCTTTTTCTTATCCAGAGCTCTCTGGAATATTTTAAGCAGGATAAGCTTGGAAAATGAAACAAGAAAGGGGAAAAAATAGAGGGAGATTTTAAGGACAGGTGGACAGTAAATAAAGATTGGGTGAAAATGAGAAGCCTTACAGTGCCTTTTGCGTCTTCCTCTTTAAAAGACCTCTGGAAGTCTGCACACTCAGAATAGCTGAGATTTTGTTTGGCTTTTCTAATCACCGTTTGGTGTAGTGATTTACTGCCTAAGGGACGGTCGGGATTAAATGCTTCCAGCCATCATTGCTTTCCCTGGTGTTAAGACGCCAGTCATGTTGGCCACAGTCAGACGGGGCGTTGTGGAGTCTGTGAGGCTCCACACTTGGAGCTCAGGATGTCTCCTGCCTCCCGGTGGGGGCGTGATTGGAGCTGATGACTTTTGAGTTAATCGATGTGGCTCAGAAAATGACACATAACTAGTTTTAATTACTGTGTGTGTGTGTGTGTGTGTGTGTGTGTGTGTGTGTGTGTGTGTGTGTGTGTGTGTGTGTGTTCCACAGCTGGCCAAGAATGTGGGGAATGTAGGCTTTAATGAAATCATGGAGGCTTGTTTAAGCGCTGAAAACGTGGTGAAACCCAACCCGGCCAGTGACATGTAAGTCACCCCCTCACACTCCATTCTTCCTCCATCACCTCACCTCCATAGCTCTTCTGCTGCTCCCGTCTCCTCACTGATCTCAGTTTACACTCTGCACATCGATTTGCGATCCTTTTATGTGACCCTTTAACACATTTTAAGTAACAAGTTTGACATGTTTTTATTGATTATCTCTTCTGTTTTAAAAAAAAAAAAAAAAAACTAAGAAAAGAATCTGAAATCTGATCAACTTTTTATCATAATCACAAAAGCTGTTTTTGATCCTCAGAGTGAGAACAATTAAGGCGACTTCTGAAAGAACAGTTTAATGCATTATTGAAACCTGGAAAGGTAGTGTTGAGGTGTTGTCTTGAGGGAAGAAGTGTGATTGGGGGAAGAAAATCTTGCACGGTGCAAAGAGGACTCAAGGGTTTGGGGCTAAGCAGCTGGATAGCCTTAAGAAAACCACTTGCCAGTGAGACTAATCGGAGAAAAGGGTTTCAGTGTGAGATTCAGCTCTGGAGCAATAGAAAAAGGTTGTGTGATCTGATTACTCCAGATTTAGCCTGTTCCAGAGTGATGGGTACATTGAGGTAAGAAGAGAGGAAGATATGGTCATGCACCCTTTATGCATGGCGTCCACCCTACAAGGGCCAGAGTGATGATCTGGGGTCACTTCAGCTGCTAGAGCTGATAAGTTCCAGGTTCAGCAAGATTAAAAAAATGAAGACAGCAGATTAGTTTTTCCATCAATGGATTTTTTTCTTCCCTGATGGCACGGCCATATTCCAAGATGACATGCTAGGAGCATCTGTGTCCTCGTGTTCTCCCCCAGGCAGGCGAGGAAAGACTTCATCACAGCCAAATACACGGAGAAACGTTTCGCCAAGAAGAAGTGTCCGGATGCGACGTCGCGGCTCCACACGCTGTGCGACGCAGTGAAGGCCCGAGACATCTTCTCCCTCATCCAAGTCTACGCTGAGGGGGTGGACCTCATGGAGCCCATTCCTCTGGCCAACGGGCATGTCAGTGCACAACATATGTTAACATTTTCCTGCGTACCGTTTCTCCTCCTATTTATAATAATCTGTGGCATTATTATTGCTCTCTATCTCCTTCCATGAACCTGAAATCCACCACACGTTCCAGAGATTTCATGCAAATGCTTGATCGTTTTATTTCAGGAACAAGGAGAGACGGCTCTTCATCTAGCGGTGAGGCTGGTGGACAGAACGTCCCTTCACATCGTCGACTTCCTCACTCAGAACAGGTAAACACAGCACTGAAGGCAACCAGAAATCAATATGCTGAGATGGTCTGTCGGACCATCATAAAAAGACCAAAAGCTTATTTTCAGTCCTGCTGGTTTCTTGACATCCACTTTTTTTTCTGTTTACTCTCTTTTCTCTATGGACAGAAACTATTTGCATAATAATAACAATGATGCATTAAAAACAACAGTAGAGCTTTGTTTTGCTGTGGTTTGCGTGCTAAAAACACAATTTTACAGAAAGTGTTTGTATTGGCAAAACTACTCCCTGGTCTTATGGAGCACTGAGGCAGGACAGAAGAAAGCTGGATTTTATATCCTCTGTGTTGGGATTTAAAGTTTTTCCCCTCTTTGTTTCTCTTCCCTGGAAGTTTAAATTTGGATAAGCAGACAGCCAAAGGCAGCACAGCGCTGCACTACTGCTGCCTGACTGACAACAGTGAATGTCTGAAGCTGCTGCTGCGGGGGAAAGCCTCCATAGAGATTGGTAAGGAAAAACACCAGAGACAAACAGCACAGCCGCAGTGCATCAACAGTCCATTGTTCTTTTTCTGCAGCAGCTAACAAAGTGCAAGGACTGAAATATTGTACTTACAGTTTTGAGGTAATTGTGCTTTGGGTGTTTCCATGTCCATCTATTTCTCTCCCTGTACATTTAGTCCTTCACATTTTTCTGACAGCGTGAGACACCGGTCATTTTAATCAGGAATCACAAGCACAAAAAAAAAACAACAACAATTTTGCAGATTAAACTTGATCACAGTACAATTTAAATTGCACATTACTGCACTGTGCAAAAGTCTGAAGCCCCCCCTCATTTCTTGATATTTGGATTTCAATGAGTTAGACTTTCTTATAGTTGTAATATTAACTGGTTTAAGCACTAGCTCTCCAAAGCTTTCTAAAATTGTCAAAAAGGGCCTTTTAGGACAATTTTCTATCATTTTCAATCCACTCCTTGTACTTGATCATTTTCAGAGTATTATTTTTTTGTGTGTTAAGCCACTTAACACTGACTTCTGAATCATTCGAGTTTAAAAAAGAAAAAAAAGCACCTAACTTAAGGGATGAACCATTTTTTCTGCCTACATATAACATACGACTTGGCAAAGAATTGATTTTAGGTCTGAAGTGGTGTCAAGAAGCCATTCTTAAGGAAGGGAAACTGAGAGAAAAGGCTGAGGTGTGCCGTATTATGCAAGAACTGGACTAAAGAATCAATGACAACAGATCTTATATAGTAATGAAATGATAAAATCATCAGTTTGTGTGGAGGAGACCATGAGGGGCACAGTGAGTGTAAAACATGGCGTCATGCTATGATCTGGTCAGAACTGAATATAGAAAAGTCACATTTTGACCTTCCGTGCAATACCATAGGAAAAACTTCTAATCAGCATGGCAATGTTCTTATTGCTGCACCTATTTACTAGTAAAATATAAAGAAATGAGGGGTGGCTCAAGACTTTTGCACATTATATAGAGGCCACTGCAATGGAATTTCGTCATAAGTGTGCTTAATACATGAAAGCTGCTGGTATTTATAAAGTTGCTTTTGAGTGAGACTTTTGAGTCCGGGAGTTTGTTTTCTCTGGTGGCCTATCTTCATCTCACACTTGGTTCCCAGAAAACAAGCCGTGGCAACTTTTTCTCACAGCACTTATCTTTCTGCTCTGCTCTGAAATCAAACAAAACAGCCAGATAACAAATGAATGGAGACGGAGCACAGAGAGACACCAGAGAGATGCTCGGTGTGGGAAACGGTTTAATTATACATTTGTCTTGTCACAGTGACGGGAAAGGGAGAAAATGGGCCGTGTGTTTGTGCTCATGTGGCTTGTGAGTACAACAGTGATTATATGTGTCTGTTGTTTTGCCTTCTAGCTAATGAGGCCGGGGAGACACCGCTGGATATCGCTCGAAGGCTCAAACACCTACAGTGTGAGGAGCTGGTGAGCTTACTATGTTTAGACTTGGCTTAATCCTGCAAGCACATCGTCGCTTCGTGAAATGTAAGAGCTGTCAGTCATTTGAGTTTCCGTACGTATGTGTTTACAGCTGAACCAAGCACTGGCAGGAAAATTCAACGCCCACGTCCACGTCGAGTATGAATGGTGCCTGCAGCACGAAGACCTGGATGAGAGCGACGAGGATCTGGATGAGAAGGTGAGGGATGCTTTTGTGAATAGTAATAGTTCCTTTTTTTTTTTTTTTAAAGATTTCAAGACAAAAAAAGTTTTAAAAAAGTGATAAAGAGACAAACAAACAAACATGAAAGGGATGAAAACGACTAACGCTTGAGAGAGAGATCAAATCAGCTTTGTAGTGAGGCTGCTGTGAAAAACAACCTGAAGAGCTCTGAATTTCTGCAAAAGGTTTATTTTATTTTATTTTGTTTCCACTAAATACAATCTCCTTAAATTAAACACTAAACTCCTTATTTCCTTTGTGCTTTATAATGCGCTTTGTCATTCTTGCTGCCTGAAATGATTGAATGTGATTGGATTTTGGACAAGTTTAATTATTGATAGTTAAACATGTTGTTTTCAAGGCTGAATTTTAACACAGGAGCCTTATATATATCTAGAAGGAGAAATGGGGCATTTTAATGCAGGAGTTAACCTGCCTCAAGTGGCCATTCGAGGAACTGCAGTTTTGGCGCTGGCTTGATTTTTCAAACCCTGAAAGTTGCCACTTAGATTTGATTGGACCTGAGTTCATTATTGAAAACTCATCAGATAATTGAAACTGGTTCAATTTTTTGGGGGGGGGAATAACCATGTTTTAATTTTATTTTTGTTGTGTTTTTGCCTTTGTTGAAGTGTTGTAGCCAAATGAGAAATCTCCTAAATACTAAAATAATCATTCAAACTAATGCTAGAAGATTAGTGAGAAGCTTTATTAAAAGGCAAAGACAAAGTCCCATGACTGGGACATTGCTGCCTGCGCAGAGCGTGCAGGAGTCACATGACAGCCATACTTCACTATGAATGCTCACGTGCACCTATGTCACGTAATGTCAATAAAAAGTTCATGATTGTGGTGCATGTGTAAAGTGCATGGTACCTAGGTTAATCATATATGATGTGCTCCTGTCTCACATTGTGTAACTGTAATGCTCACATCCTCACGTGCATGCCTCCCCTCCAGCCGAGCCCCCATCGGAGAGACGAGCGACCGGTCAGCTGTTACACCCCGAGCAGTAACTCCCACCACGTACAGTCCGGCCTCGGCTCCGCCGGCCGTGAAGCTAAGGACAAGCAGCGCCTCTTCATGCCCAACCTGGTCAACAACGAGACTTACGGCACCATAGTCAACACAAACCCCCCTCAGCCCACCACCAACTCTGCTCCACCTCTGCCCCCGAGGAACCTGGGTAAGCTCAGACAGGAGAAATAAAGGCGAATGTAGGTAGAAACCACTGTGAGCGAAACACACCGGCAGGCATTTAATAAATCTGTTACAGTTTATATGAATGGAAAAAGATGATCTCATTCTCCAGATGACACAGATAACCTCACTTCTTCTGAAGCTGGCCTCTTTGCCTGCCTATAAGGAAGTGATATGAATAAAAAAAAATCAATAAATAAAATCTAGTGACTTGCCACAGTCGGCCTATAATACCATTAGTGTCTGTTTGGAGTGCTGCCAACAGAGCAGAGGACGAACAGCCAGCTGTGTCGCCCCCCTCACGTCCCCACAGCTCCCAGCCTCGGCATTCATTGCCCTCATTAACCGTCGCTCTCAATTACACTGAAATGGAAACGACTTGACTTTATTAGTGGACGCTGGTTCTGGCAAACAGCCCTGCTCTCTCTTAGTCTCCCTTCTTTTTCATTTTAATAACCCCCATCTCCTTTTCCCCCATCTCGTCTCCAGTCCAGTTGTCCGGCCCGGGAGGCTCAGCGTCCAGCCCCTGGAAGCCCAGTCCTTTAGACCTGACTGGCCGACAGAGGTCGTCCTCAGACCCCCCTAACATGCATCCTCCGCCGCCGCCCATGAGGCTCACTTCCACTGGAGGTATGGCCCCAGTTTTGTGCACGCTTAAATGCTGCCTTTAAGGCATAGAAACTCGTTCTCAGTGAAGTGATTTAATAAGACGTAGTGGACATTTTATAGATGTGTTTGGATCGCAGCTCTTCTCAGCGTCTAATAAAACATTTTACTGGAAGAAAGCTGTTAAAGGTTTCATTTACATAATCGACACATGCACTTAGCTCACCTTCAGTTTTCTTTTCTTTCCACATGCATATGTCAAAGGTTCTTCTGACCTTAATTTATCAGTTGATCTATTTAAAACCAGACTTCCTGACTCATCACAACATCAGCTTAGTCACATTTTTCTTCACACTGTAAACAAATGAGCTAAAGCAAAGGATTGCTGTGTTCCAGCTCTGGGTCTTCCTACTGCGATGAAGATGGACTCCATGAGCAAGTCGGGTCAGGGGCCACTGGGGTCCCGGGCGGTGCCACCTAAATCTCCCGCAGGGTAAGAACATAAAGGTGCATTTATTTATGCACAGCAAAGTTTTAGATTTCCTTAAAAGGCATGTCAACATGTACTAGAGCTTTCTGAGCTACACAAAAATATTCATGCATTCACACATACACAGGAAGATTGTGCACTGTGGTCGTGTGTCTTGCTTTGGCTGCTTGTTTTGTGGCGTTTCTTTCCAAGTGGATAGAGACGCTTCTTTAGCTTCTAGGCTAAGCTCCCCATCAAGCCAGACAAGTAATAACTTTCCTCCACAGTCGTCCTTTTGTCCTTTTTTTTTCTTTTTCCTTCCCACAGGCCTCATAGTGTTGTGATAAATTTCTGACAGCCCTTTGAGCTTCCTCAAGAGCTCTTTTCTCCATCTTGGTACGACTATCACGCTTCTTTTTTCTTTTTTTTTGTGCTTCTTTTTTTTATTTCCAGAAATGATAAAAGCTTCAGCAGAGGGCCCCTAAATCGAACAGAATCTAAAGAAAGAGCATGTGAGTAACATTGCGTGTGAGTTGTTTGAGTATTCGCTCAGATCTTGTTTCTCCTCTGGAAACGTGGAAAGTTTTGTGTTCACCGTGATCTAATTTCCTTTTCTCATTCCAGCTAAGGAACTGCCAGGATGCCCTCAGAACTCCATAGGTCAGTCTCTGCCTCCAGCCCCCATGCCGAGGAAAGCATACCCAGTGAGTCCCTAATTTTTATTTTTTCAATTACCTCCCCCCCCCCACCCCCTTTAATTATCATCCAGATTTTACTTTGCATATTCATTCAGTTTGCAGTATAGACTCTTCTGCAGCTTATTTCCTAATTCATGGCTTACTGCCTTTGTAGAGCTGTGTAAGTCCCCTCCCTATTGTTTCAGTGATTCTAGTGCTTGCTTGTAAATTCCCCTTCTGCAGCCTGACTCCATAATTTGGCCTTATTCTGCATGTGAGAGGGCTACTGCTGGCATTTTGTGTTTCATGTAAGCACATTTAAGCGTTTTAATATTGCAAAGCGATTTGAAATTGACTAGAAAAACCAGAAAAGAGTGCACGTCTTTCATTTGCATGGTCTGTACACTAATCCCCCTCGCTGGCTTCTAGTTGTTGGTATTTGCCAGTCCAATCCCATGCAGTGCCGCGATGATTCACAAACTTCATCTTCTCGTCAACTTTGCCTTAGTTTGCTATTTAAAAAGTAAAATCCCACAGATTAACGCAAATGCCCTTGAAATCCTGTGTGTGTGTCTGTGCTTGTTCCCGTGTCCCAGAAGCAGAGGCCAAAGCGAGTGAAAGCAATCTACAACTGTGTAGCCGACAACCCCGATGAGCTGACCTTCTCCGAGGGCGAGGTGATCGTGGTGGACGGAGAGGAGGACCAGGAGTGGTGGGTCAGTATCTGTCACGTTGAAGACTCGGTGTGCAAGTTCTTTTGTGCATCTTGGATGTTTGCACTGTTTTCAGATTTGAGATATTAAACATTCTTTGATGGATGTCGGCGTTCTTTGTAACTTTGATAAACCATGAGCTCATTCCCTCCTCCTCTTTTTCCGAATGCTGCTGCTTCTGCTTCCTCTGTGGAGCCCCTTGTGTGAACGCTGACCAGCTGCAACTTGTTTTCTGTGAGCCACCCCTGCAGATATGACCGTATTTAGTCAGTCTCACTTTGTGTCCCTCCATGGATCCAGAGTTTCCCCCCGAGGACCCCGTTGCCATGCTTCCTCTCTGTCCTATGTCCAGCTACATTATCACTCTTTTTGTGTCTGAGATATCAAATAACAGCACAGAGCTGCGGCTGCACAAACGGGTCTATCATACACTATAAAGTCTGTTTCCTATGAAAATATTCTAGAAAACCGGCATAATGAGGAAAGAATGCTTTACAGTGTTTAAAACATGACTTTTGTCTCTGTTGTAGTTCCTCTGATAAGCTTGGATCAGCATTTGATGTTGTTACTTGCCATGTTTCATTTAACTTTATCGGAGCAGAAACATGTCCTAGCTTTTTACTTTCAGGTATAGACGACCTTTAAAATGTCTTTAATGGAGATAATAGGTACTGTCTTCTTTATCCTCAAGGTAATTTAAAAGGGGAAAGTCTTTTACGTGTAAAGCTCTCATGTTTGTTGTGACGTAGCCTTTTATTACTCTTTGCAGATTTAGATGGTGTTTCTGTTGATTCAGTTTTGACAAAATCCCGATTGATTTACGTTGGATACATACTCATTTTTCATATAGCTGAAGATGTATTCTTTGGATTCTGAGCCAAACACAGAAAATATAGAAGTATATCAACTAAATCCAAGCACTTTAGAGCCTCTAACGCTGCCTGCTGTATATCCTGATGATACTTGCACACATGACAAATGCTCGTTTCCCTCTCTGTGAGCACTGAGGGACTGTATTTGTGCATTTTCACACTTTTAGCTCAGTATACTTGTGTCAAGCATTATAATATACACCAATAAAAGCCAAAGAAGTATGTAAGTAGTAGGTTTGGGATTTAAAATCTCAAAACTGAATCACATGGGTTGAAATCACAAATATTGGAAAAGTCTTCCCCACCTGTTTTTAACTACTCTGTCATTTTCTGTGGTGTTTGGTACTGTCGTAGACTGTATGTTAAAGATGGGCGTAGCTTCCTGCTCTAAAAAGTGAAGCCAATGCTGAAGTGCCTGAAAGCTGCATTATTTTATAACGGCCAGCAGGAGGCAGCACTGCTTATTGCCAAAACGGGTGCAAAAACAAACCCTGTTGCTCATTTGATTTGATTTCTAACCTCAGTAAACGCTTCAAGTCTTATTGCATACAGCTCAGTCAGATCCAGGTGTTTGTCCAAACGCTCAGCCTGAGGCTACACAACTTTAGTCAGCCAGTAGGTGACTTCCCCGTGGCTATGTCCATCTTTTAGATGAAGTCTGTGCATACTTTAGTTGACTCAAATAATTTAAGCATTTCTACCCAAACAGACTAAACCCCTCTGTTTTCTTGTCATGGCTGCCTCATATCGTCCTCCGACCTCACATCTCATCTGTCTTTGCTCTTCGCAGCTGGGCCACATCGAAGGCGAGCCAATGAGAAGAGGCGCCTTCCCCGTTACGTTTGTGCACTTCATCGCCGACTGAAATCCGGGACTCGGGAAGTATCACACGTCCCACTATCACCGACAAAACATCCACCATCGCCCCAGTGTTTGCAGTCGACGTCATCGGCACCATCATCACCATCTCCGCTGGCGTCTTGAGCGAGCTCGTTCAAGCGTCACTGCTGCTCCAGCGAGTCTGGGTGTCACAGGGGACTCATCGGACTCTGTGGTTTTAATGCTTGCAGTTAAAAAAGGAAAAACAAAACAAAGATGATTGTAGTGAATGTCCTCTCGCAATAAATGCACTTTTCTTGTCTTTTCCCTTGTTAACATGTATGTACAGGATTCCTCGCATCCATTTTCTCCATTATACAGACAGTCCTTAAAGCGACAGCACTGAGAAGATCACAGCGTTGTGTTTTAACTTACTAACAGCTGTCAACGTGAACTTAGTCCCCATGCTTACATTCCATATCTGTGCATGAGCAATTCTGAAATGCCTGCTTTTAGGTGCAGCTTTCCACATATGTAGTAGCCCTCCCGTGTGGAGGTTTTTCTAATGGTGCTAAGTTAACCTTAAAATATGCTGGAAGTTGCACCCAAGGGAGCCTTTCCCTGACCCAATTTCAGTGACGGACTGGCAATCGAGAACGGGGATGCTGCATGTTAAAATAGCCTCCAGCCCATCACACCTGGGAGAGTCCACTTTCCCGAGCCGGCATAGAATAATAGGAACATGCATCCTCTGCAAGGCTTTCCCTCACACATGCACACTGTCTGCCCCAATTTAAGCTGCGGGGCAGGGGGTCATATTCAAAAGCAACACTCCAGTTATTCCTCCTCCTCCTCCTCTTCTTCCTCCTGATGCAGTGCTGACTGGAGCTGCAACAGGCAGTAATTACCTTTATGCTGAGTCCTGACACCTCAGGCCATCTCTGCCTGTCATCTGCCTTATTAGAGGAATAGAAGCGTGTGCTTGTATGTGCGAGTGCATGTTTTGTCCGTACGGAAATAAGCTGCAAACGAAAGCATATTCAAATAACAGGGAGCCAAAAAAATGAGAGCGTGGCAATGAGATGAAAAGCGGGAGTAAGCTCTGTGACTTTTGTTGCTTCCTCGAGACTTTTTCTTCACAGATGAGCTAAATAAAGAGAGAGAGGGAACACCCTTCCTGCAGCTTAAGCCTCATATAGTACTTTTAAGACAAGTTTATCTAATGCCTTGTGAAATAAATATTAAACATAGTGTAATTAACTTCATTTTAGTTGCAGAGCAACTTTCTCTCTGTTCATATTGTTGATATTTAGGCATTTAACCTGAAATCGGAGCCTTTCGTGGATTTGTGAATGGCGAGAGGGTGGTAGCTGATGCGCACTCTCTCCACCGTGTTGATTATTAACTCACTGGATTGTTAAATCTGTTTGTGTAAATAGAGCAGGTTTTGTTTGTGGATATTTAAATGTAAAATATTGAAAATAAAAGGAGGGTAAAAAAAAAAAAAAAAAAAAAAAGCAGGTAGACCCGGGCAGTAAATGTCTTTTAATGCACTGTGGTGATGAGCAGTCACACAACCTCAGCTGGGCCTGTGTGTGTGCTGTAAACATGAATACAGATACTAATGTGTGCACGCACACACACAAACACTATTCAAATCATTCTCATTAACAGTCTGTGAATCACTGCATTGACTTCTAACTCTGTTGTGCAAGTAAATCGGAGAAAAACAAACTGGAACAATAAAATCTGAAATAGTGCAAGGCGTCTGTGTGTTTCTTCTTCAGAGTTTGTGATCCAGCAGCAAGTGTTTTTTCTTCCATTACCATATTTCGTGACCTGCATTTTAAAAACAATCTTGTCAAGCTAAGAGTTAAATGATGTCTCATGAGCTCCCTCTGCTGGTAAACGTACTCAAGAAAAGGAAAACGCTCCTCTGCTGTACCTGATCCACGTCTTTATTTTCCTTCTTCACACACATTTTCAACTGGACCAAAGTATTATTTCACAAGGTGAAGTCAAGTTAGTACCACAACTGTAAACAAGTCCCACAAAATCTTACATGTGTCGCTACCAGCCTGTTAAAATGTACTTTTTCCCAGCTAATCGCACTTTTGGTACCAAGAGTTTAAAAAAAAAAGATTTAAAATAAGCTCAAGTAAATCTTTAAAAATGAATAAATCCCACAAATTAAGATCAATGTGTCCAAAAAGTCAGGCGATATTTGTAACATTCCTTCTGGTCAAAAAGCGACCACTATTGTACCAATACTGCTGTTAGAAAACAAAACACTCACAGGGTTTCAAAACCTGAAGAGGGATTTGAGTGATTTCCTCTTGAAGCCAGCTGTCACATCTGTGTACCGAGCAGTTAATCCAATGATTGTCTTCCGTGAATTAACATATGCCAGCAAAGTTTTAGCACTATGTAGTACCATTGCATACATTAAATACACTTAACGTTAAACTTATAAAAGCTCTGCATTGTGTCCCAAAGCTATATTTAATGCAACCGTTTGCCTCCTTACTACACCTTCTTTTAATATTTATTGTGAGAAGGCAAAAAAAACCCCAAAAACAACAAATTCCAGGGAAGTGACTCAGAAAAATTCACCACAGTTCTGTTTTAACTGGATGGATTACAGGAAGGGGAACAACAGCTAGCTCACGCTAGACTTTTCCATCAATAACAAAGATTACGCACCATCAGATCTGCCCTTTAGATGACCTCTCAGAAGGGTAAGAAAGCAAAGGTGCAACATTTTTGCCAATAACAATGCTGGTTGTCTAACTGTTGCTGGTTTTGCAGATGTTTCGCTCTCATCCCAACTCTCACTCAGAGCCTCTGGACTTGTCTGATGTCAGAACGCAGTCGAAGGAGGCCGACAACACTTTGCAGATGGACTGCGCCTGCTCCTGTTCAGACAGACAGCAGATGTCACGCATCAGGGAAAGGAAACGCACAGTGACCGTGTAAAAGACCTTCCATTTCGTACTTACTGAGCTGCTGCACTGGTACACCCAGATGCTGCACTCTTCTTGCTCTGTGTCAGTGGTTTTCAGAGCCAGCAGGTTCTTCCCTGCGCCTAGGCCGTCATCGTAGCACAGCATACGCACGATCAGGTAGAGAGGATGGCGATGCAGCACATTCTGAGAGTGTAGAACAAAAACACATAGTAGGGGTCTTTTTCAATTTGTTAACTCAGTTTCCAAAAATGATTTGCAAATCATTTGTGTGCCATGTTTAATTTAAGTTAAATTACGTTAAAATTAAACTGTTAAATCAAATCACATCAAAGGTTGGAAGTGTGAAATTTCACTGCACATTCACAGAATTCACGCTCACTTTGAATTTGATGCCAGCAACATTTTTCAGTGCATTGAGGGCAGGAGCATGTTTACCACCCTGTTGCATCACCTCTTCTTTTTAAAATTCAGGTAACCGAGGAGCTCAGTTGTTGTAGTTTAGACACCAAAATGTTCCTCCGTTCTTGGGATACTCTTCGAAATGACTGTGTACCACCTTTCTATTCCTTTACTACTCACACACTGGTCCAGCGACGCCACCTTGACGCCGTACTTGGACACTACGAAAACCATCTCCTCATCTCCGGGAACAAATGGCAGCTTTCCATCTTGCTATGAGAAGAGGAAGCAAAATTTGCAGTACCTTCTCTGTTTTATATCGGAATAATTACAGCATGTTTCCAAGGAGAAAGGTTAAAGTTAAAATGTGCCCAGATCTTTCTCCAGCTTCTTACCTGAGCAGCATCAATGTAGTTGATGAGGTCCAGCGGTTCCTGGAGGGTCTTGCTCATGTCAAACTTTAACTTCTCAATAGCACCCACATATTTCACCCGAAACTCAGCGCATGTCTCAGATGTGTTGTTCCCTATAGACAAAAAACAACAACAACAAAAAAAAAAAAACACCAGTTAGAAAATTAAACTGCGAGGCTGCTTCAAAATTTTAACAGGAAGTCAAGCTGACCTGAGCTTTTGGTGGAGTCCGTGTCAAGGCTGGCAACAGTACTCGATCTGGAGAGTCCTCCCAAGCTGGAGTCCACAGACTGCAGTGAGACAGAAACATTAGACAGCGCCGCCTTAATGAAACGCAAAGACACACGTGTCTGCATGCTTGTGTTGTTAACCACCTTGCTCTTTGTGCTGATCTCACTGCTTTGCGAGCTGCTGCTGCTGTGGCGCTTTTTGCCTTTCCGGAACATCCTTCACCATGACGACCGCATCCAGCCCTCCAGACCCGCTGACCTGGATCATCACAGGGCTCAGAGTTAGACGCGCAGCATGGCTGCCTTCTCAGGTGTTAATGGAGCCCATAAATAATTAAATGCAGGACACAGGAGCATATACGGTTTGAATAATTGATACCTAGTTTGTTCCTCTTTCTTATAAGAGAAGAAGAAAAATAAAGATGATCCCACACTGCTTAAATGACACTGGGGGTCTGGGCTCTGGGGAGGCCAATCCATGACTGATAGTGTTCTACTGTGTGTTTCTCTACCCTGGTATACTTTTACTGCATTGGCAGTGTTTTTGGGATTACTGTCATTCTGGAAAATAAAGGCGTTGCCAATCAGGCCCTTTCCCGATGGCACTGCCCAGTGGATGAAAATCTGATGGTACTTTTCTGTGTTCATAATTCCATCAATTTTGAAAAGGTCCCCAACAGCACTGGCTGAAAAGCAGCCCAAACCATGAGAGAGTAGTGTGTTTTACAGATGGCTGCACACATTCACCATTGGACCGTTCTCCTCTCCTCCTTTATACATGCTGATGACATTCTGAACCACTAATGGCAATTTAAAGAAAGAAAAGATTCATGGGTGTGTGTTTAGTGGCTTCATTGAAAGTAAAATATTAAGAAATGAGGGCTGGCTCAAAACAACTGCTAAATATCTTTCATGAAATTCATGAGATTTCTTGGATATTTATATAATTTGTATTACTTTGGCAAGTACATGTTTCCAGTTGGTTTCTTTTTAAAAAAATAAAAATAAAAATTGGGCTTTATTTTTATTCTAGCGAACTAAAATCCTTTCCCTCAGTCTTCTAGACCAGTTTTAGTTAAACTATAATAACCTTGAGTCATCCACACAAAAAGACATCCTAATGAAAATAACAACATCCACAAGTGTAAGGTGAGATATTTGTTCGAGTAGTTTCTTCATGTAGGAAGGTGTACTTGTCCTGGGAACTCTGAAAGCAAAGTTAAACTAAGGCTAGAAAAGCTATATTCAGTCACCACCGCTGCTAAACCGCATTTCACTTTCAACTTGAGTTTAATCACGTCTGAGTCTGAAAATAACTCAGGACCAGAATACTCAGAATAACAGACGATATAACACTCAAACAAGAGCCTAAATTGATAATATCGATTATAAACACAAATTTGTGAGATTATTTGTACTTTTTAACATTATAGTATAGTGTTACAGTACTATTTAACAACGCGTACAACCACCAAGTTAAAAACAGGAGCACCATTTAAACAGGAAACTACACCTGCTACTGTAACAGCCTCGTTTAGGTGCGGCTTGAACAGCGTGTCTGTAAACAGATGAAGCTAACGGAGTCCCAGGCTACAGACACCAAAGGTTAAGACGCCTATCACCCAAACTACGAGCTGCTCTGTGCTTGTAGTGCTGTAGCTACAAGAAAACCTGAGTGACTCAAACTTATCCTACTCACTCTTGGTCGCATTCATTTTAAAAGTTACAAGCCGAGGACTTCCTCGGAGGGGCTTGTAAAGAGAGTGAATTATCTAACGCTAACATGACTTGAAACATACCTGTTGTACCGAGGTGCTCTCAGTGTACCGTTTATCTGCTTTTCTTCCAATCCACTTTCTATTTATCCACAGTTTGACTCTTCGGCTTCCCTTTGAGCTTTGAAGCCTACACCCAACACCACTTAAAGGGGACGCAACGCAGAAGAAAAATAAACACATAAAAATCCTACGAATAATACGGATTATTGTGTCGATACATTGCTGAACTTAAAATAGATAATCCTAAATTGAGCTAATATATTTAACTGCCGCGCCTCTTTTTGCGTCGGGTTGTTTAATAAATGTTAGATCAAAGCTGGTAAAAGCCAACCAACGTCCGTCTCGGAACTTCTGTCACACGACTTGATTCCAGTCGGGCGTATTTTGGACACGCCCCCGGAAGTTCATTCAGAAAACACATTGAGTGCAGTATTATCGGATTTGTTATTATTATTTTATTTTATTTTTTTGTATTTTAAAAATGACACTAAAAATTTAGAACAAAATGGCCACAAAACGCAAAATAGAGATAATTGTCCCTGCCGAGGAAAGCGACCAGCTCCTGATTCGTCCACTGTGAGTTAATTTCTATTTTTTAGATATATGCACATACATATAAATATTATATTTTATGGCTGATTCATTGTGCCACCATAAAACCACATACATGCACTGATACCGTATTTGGCTCATGTTGCAGCGGTGCTGGGCAGGAGGTTGGGCGGTCATGCATTATCCTGGAGTTCAAAGGAAGGAAAATTATGGTAAAATAAATAATAACAAATAATTGGTTATACACTTATATCAATAGCAATAATAACTATATTACGGTTACCTGTTTGAAGGAGTACAAAGTGCAATTTTTTGTTTTTGTTTCCATGCATTCAATACAATTAAATTAATTTTATTATTTTATATATTTTGACATATAGTTGCCATTGTAGTATTTCATGTCCGAAGGCAGCATTGATGCAGATTGGATTTAAATGAACAAAGCTGTATTTGTGTGTGGCAGCTGGACTGCGGCATTCACCCTGGATTGGAGGGGATGGACGCTCTCCCATACATAGATTTGATTGACCCAGCTGAGATAGACCTGCTGCTGATCAGCCAGTGAGGCTCAACTGCCCTGTCTCCTTTACATTTTCACATTTTTCCTGCACAGAAACGACAGTTTAGATCTCTAATTATTGCTGGTTTTATGTGTTCTCATTTCAGCTTCCACCTGGATCACTGTGGAGCTCTGCCCTGGTTCCTCCAGAAGACCAGCTTTAAAGGGAGGACCTTCATGACTCATGCCACTAAAGCCATCTACCGCTGGCTCCTATCAGACTATGTTAAAGTCAGGTAGGGGCAAAGGTGCCTAGAGACAATGACCTTTTAATTGCAGTGCAGCATACAGTCATATTTTTATTATTATTGCAGTAACATCTCGGCAGACGACATGCTTTACACTGAAACCGACCTGGAGGAGAGCATGGACAAGATAGAGACAATCAACTTCCACGAGGTCAAAGAGGTGGCTGGGATCAAGTTTTGGTGCTACCACGCTGGTCATGTGCTGGGAGCTGCTATGTTCATGATCGAAATAGCTGGAGTCAAAGTAAAATTGCTGTTGTTTAATCGATAATGATAAGAAAGGATTGTTCGCTTAATTTTTTTTAAAAAGCTAACCTACATGTATAATCCCCATCTCCTTTTCCCTCCAAAGCTTCTGTACACAGGAGACTTTTCCCGCCAAGAAGACAGGCACCTCATGGCAGCTGAGATCCCCAGTGTCAAACCTGACATCTTAATCATAGTATGACATTATTTAACTATAATAAGTCATATTGAACACCTTTTTAAAAGGCTCCGTAGGTGATCGAAACATAGTCAGAAACTATTATTTGTCTTTCTGCAGGAATCCACCTACGGCACTCACATCCATGAAAAAAGGGAAGAGCGAGAAGCTCGGTTCTGTAACACCGTCCATGACATTGTCAACAGAGAGGGTCGCTGTTTAATCCCTGTGTTTGCTTTGGGACGAGCACAGGAACTGCTGCTTATCTTGGGTTAGAAGTCATGTTTGACTCCCTGATACTGAAAATGTGATAATGTGTGTCAATATTGTTAACCTCAATGTTCAACATAATTTCCTCTGATAGTTATGACTTTGGTTATTTGTCTTCTCTTTATCCCATTATCACTCATAGAAGTCTGTAAGATTGGGTTTAATGTTCTCTTGCAGACGAGTACTGGCAGAATCACCCAGAGCTCCATGACATCCCCATCTATTATGCTTCTTCCCTGGCCAAGAAGTGCATGGCTGTGTACCAGACATATGTTAACGCAATGAACGACAAGATCCGCAAGGCCATAAATATCAACAACCCTTTTGTCTTCAAGCATATCAGCAATCTGAAGGTAGAGACTGTCACAGAAACCCTGTGCATATTCTCAGGCTTGACTGCCTCTCTCCAAAATAAAGCAGCACTGTCTATTCTTTCCAGAGCATGGATCACTTTGATGATATTGGCCCCAGCGTGGTGATGGCGTCTCCGGGCATGATGCAGAGCGGGCTCTCCAGGGAGCTCTTTGAGAGCTGGTGCACCGACAAGAGGAATGGAGTTATCATAGCCGGTTACTGCGTGGAGGGCACACTCGCCAAGGTTAGAGCACAGCGGGACAGAAAAAAAAAATTCTTAGCAAAGTGGGAAAAGATGCTGTGATCTAATAATCGATATGCTGATTCAGTTGCACCAGATTGCTGTTATTTACAGCAATTTTCAAGCCATCAAATTTAAAACTCAGAAGCTGTGACAAAAGACAGGAATTACTCATTTTTTAAAGAAAAGAAATTAAGTTGCCACAAGAAGAAGGAAAAAAAGTTTTCAGTGTTCTTTGTTCATTTTCTCTAATAAAAATGAATCGAACATGTGAAGTTTTTAGGTCATTAATTTGGCAAAGCAATCAAACTGAAGGATCTAAAAGCAATTTACGTGCCATTTTCTAATGATTCTATTTTCTAAATCATTTCACTGACTAAATGATTTATCAAGAAGATAATTGTAAAATCAGTCCTCAGTTATTTCCCGCTGTGCACACTCTACAGCACATCATGTCTGAGCCCGAGGAGATCACCACCATGTCGGGACAGAAGCTGCAGCTAAAGATGTCGGTGGACTACATCTCCTTCTCCGCCCACACTGATTACCAGCAGACCAGCGAGTTCATCAGAGCCCTCAAACCGCCACATGTGGTATGAGAAGAAAGCAGTGTGGTGAAATTCACAGTTCTCTTGACTCATCTTTTTTTGTCCTTTGCATAAAATGTTGCACATGTTTAATTTCAGATCCTGGTACATGGGGAGCAGAATGAGATGGCGCGCCTGAAAGCCGCGCTGATCAGAGAGTACGAGGATAACGACGAAGTTCACATCGAAGTCCACAACCCTCGCAACACTGAGGCTGTCACGCTGAACTTCAGAGGAGAGAAGCTGGCTAAGGTGCAGTACGCTTTTTGTGATCAGCAGTCGCCGAATTGTGCATATGCTTTTTAATGACACTGTTAAAAATGACAAATCCACTGAAAATGAATACACTTCTCTTCTCAGGTGATGGGCTCACTGGCTGATAAGAAGTGTGTTCAGGGTCAAAGGGTATCAGGCATACTGGTGAAGAAGAATTTCAACTACCACATCCTCAATCCCTCTGACCTTTCCAGTAAGTTCACTTTCATTGTCCCCAGATGGAGAACAGGGCCACCAAAGCATTTTAGTAGCGTTGATGCTCCATGGCTCTGTCATTGTTTTGGGGTATTTGGCCTCAAAACTAAACCAAAGTAGACTATGAATGAATGAATGAAACATTCCTCCTCTCGGAGCTGTACTGACCTGATCTGTCTGTTCTGCAGCGTACACAGAGCTGGCCATGAGTACAGTGAAACAGACCCAGGCCATCCCCTTCACTGGACCCTACTCACTGCTTGTCTGCCATCTGAGGAATCTCACAGGTAAGACTGCGTGACCATTTCTGTGGGAATCTCGATGACCATCTCTACATGCATCAGTAGACTGTCTGAGACCATCCAAACTCATAAAAAGAAACAAAAAAACACAACTGCCCACATTGTTGCAGTTTGACACGTACTGCAACCTTTTGAGTTTTGTCAGCGTGTGAGTGATTTTTACCCCGTAGTGGTGACCGTCTTTCTCAGGTGATGTTGAAGAGCTGGACGGAACTGAGAAGAACACTTTGAAGATCTTTAAAAACATCACTCTAATCCAAGAGGCCGGCATGGTGCTGCTAGAGGTGAGAGCCCACAACGTAGCGCTGTGCTTTTCACACCAGTGTGCAAAACTGGGAGTCCTAAATGTATTTCTTTAGAGGATAGACACAGGGTTTGATATCACTGAAACACTCTAATAATCCTTTTAACAAGGTAAGAAGGTGAACACTGCACCAGTGTGCCACGTAATAGCAACTACTCATTTATGTTTTCTGCTGCTTTCCACGTGCATGTGTCCAGTGAACTACAATCCTGGGTTTGGTTCGGTGCAGACTATTGACTGGATCACTCTCCTTTGTAGCCATATAAAATCTAAGGGACAACTTTATGATTGGTTATTTCTGCTCCTAGCCACAGATTTTTAAAGGGAGTGTACGTTGTGATGCTCAGAGACAGCTTGGGACTTGTGTTTTATTAATTTGTCTTTATCTGCTGTTTCAGTGGATAGCTAACCCTCTAAATGACATGTATGCTGATGCTGTCACCACCGTGGTACTGGAGGTGCAGTCCAACCCAAAGGCTCAAAAAGGTCAGCTTGGTTATATAGACCCATATAAAAGATGGATGTAGGTAAGATGAAATCGCACACTGGTTTGTTCACACACACTTTGAAGCCTGAAATTAAACAGTTTGGCTGTGACATTTGAGCTAAGGGCTGTTGAAATCCCCAATCCACCTGATGTCATAGGAGTTATAGTCTTGGTGATTCTGGCCATTAGATTGTTTCTTTAATCATTTCTTTTGGTTGATGATCATGCACTCCTTGTTAGTTTTTGGTTTTTATGACATATTAAGTTCCCCTTTGTTTTTCTCCTTGCTATAATCAGGACCTTTGGATGTGTAATACACCTATTATGTTCTAGCATCCAGAAACTGCACAAATGGATTGGGTTCTGTGCACAAAGTACTCATGCACTATATTAACAGTTCACTCAGAACTTTATATATGGGATTGTTATCACGAATACCCATGAAACACCTGGA